>NC_068937.1:79354059-79446782 GCF_016801865.2 Culex pipiens pallens | reverse complement strand
GGATTTGGCGGTCGCTACAGCTGCACACGACAGAAGAAGAAGTGGAACGTAGCCTGCTGCAAGCGTCAGCGGGAAAGGTTCCAGAATCCAGCTGCGTCGAGGCCACAGCACCGACGGAAAGGGCCTGCTGCAAGCGCCAGCAGGAAGGTTCCGAAAAGTGAGGCTGCGACGAGGCATCCCGAGACGAAGAGTGTTGCGCTTAAGCAAGTGCGACACCCCGACCAGAGGTGTTTTGAGAAGAAAAGTGTTGCGCTTAAGGGTAAGTGCGAAATCCCGATCAGACGTGTTTCTTGCTGCACGCGCAGAAGAGACCCGAGGAAGAAGTGTTCAGTAAGCTCAGCTGAAGTCCGCTGCGTCTGTCGTGTCGCCAAGAGCGCGATCACGGCGGAGCATCAACATCCTGAGAAGATGAACCCCGCCGGACAACCGAAGTCCGCGAAGAGCTTGGCCAACAAGCGACGCCAGCTCAAGTTGAAGATCCTGCTACTCCAAGACCGACTTTCCACCCTCGAAGAAGACCAGCAATTACCATCCATGCCGGAGTTCCGGGTGTTCGCGAAGAACATCGAGCGATTCTACGGTGAGTTAGATCGAGTGCTGCGAGAAATTGAGGAGTGCGACAGTTTCGCCGATGAGCGAGACGCCCACGACTTGGAGTGTGCGGCGATTGAGGGGCTACTCCAAGGAGTCAACAACAAGATTGTAGCCCTCAGTCACACACTGCTGTCCCAGCCCATCCAAGTCACTGAACAGCAACAATTCCAGCCACTAGCAGTCTCGCAGCAGGTCGCCATCCCAACTCCGCATGGTGGAGGCGAGTGTACCGGTGACGGCGATATTCCAGAGAAAGCCGACCCAGCTGTAGCAGGCCTCAAGGTATGTGCCCCATTGCAACCCATCTCGAGCCCAACCATCGAAACCACAGAGCGTGGCGACCCGTTGTGCACGCGTTGCAACGGTTGCCACTTGAGTACCGACCTTGGTACCGACTGCTTTGCACCCAGTGAAGTACCGCTCGGACAGAGTCACGAGACGAACTCCAACCTGAAAGCCCTCCAAAGCATGCCAGACAGATCCCTCCAACTGGAGACACCCTCTCAAATGCATTACGAGATGCAACGTCCCGCCGAACCTGAAGTGGTTCAACACGAAGCCTCGACAAGAGTTCGAGGTGACGTCGACGTGTCCGGCGATTCGGACGTAACCCCTACGCAGCGGTCAGAAGAGCGGATCCACGGTGACCTCGACGTTGGCTGGTGTCAGCCAGTGGAACTTGGTTCACTGCCTCCAGCCGACGCAGAACGAGAAGACGCCGAATCCGATGACCCGCAAGCTGTTGCAAGGCCGGAGACAGCTGGACTGATCGACGAAGATCCCGGTAACACCACGAAACAGGCAGTGACGAACGAGGAAGCTCGCTCACTGCAGCCAGCCGAAGCCGACGAAGTGAACGTTCCAAGCAGTGCACAGCCTGTTTGTATAGCACCTGCCGTCCAAGAGGACGCAGCCACGAAGCCAAACCACAAGAGTGAGACGTACAGCTGCCAGCTGTTCAACGGCAACGTCGCACGATCAACTGACCGTGTCCGTGCAGCCAGCAGGTTTGCGGAGAAGCTGCTGCAGTCCGTTGTCTTCACCAGCACCGTAAAGAAGCCCCGTTTGGTTTGGGATCCGGGTATGCAGCCGATCTGTGCCTCCCACTCAACCACTCAACCAACCAAAGATCACCACCAGATGGCAGCAAGTTTAGGACGAAACATGCGCATCTGTTCCAAGAGCTTGAACCACCAACGAACTCCAGCGAGACCAGTGGCCGATTATCTCCTAGTGGGTTTGACTTTAGAAGCCGAGCCTTCAACCCGGGGGGAGAATGTTCGGCAAACGCCGAAGTTTGACCAAGAAATAGGCAGTTTCGAACCAGTGTGCGCAACCCCACCCCTGCACCACTGACAGAACGCCGCTGCCAACCTGACAGAACCAAAAACAACGGCGCGACGACGAGAGTTCGCGCGCAAACGAGCAAGAAGAAAACAAGTCGCAAAGAGGAACGCGAAGCGTGAAGATCGACGTTGTAAATAGTGATCGGAAATAGAGAAAGTTTTGAAGAGAAAGGTTAACTTTAACGTGTTTGACTTGTCCGAAAAGTGGTCTAAGAATCTCCGGTGAGTGTTACAGTCCGCTCAATCGAAACCGTCCACCTTGCCCAAATAACGTTGCCTCTGGCCGCAACACAAAGCTTCCACTCATACCGATAATCGAAAACGTCGCTCTTCGTCGGCACGAACTTGTAAAGTTTCCCACTCTCAATTTTATAATCTAAATGCTCATCTGGACTATTTTGAACTTTCCTAAACAACCCCGAGTACCAGTCATCAACCAACTCCTCGACCTCGATCATTTCAACCGCTCTTGACAGTGCGTCGGGGATTATGTTGTCCCTCCCACGCCTGTGTCTAATCTCGCAATGCAAACCTTGAAGTTCTATGCTCCACCTGCTTAAACGGGACGAAGTTTTCCACTTTCCATTCTTGATGTAAGTCAATGCCGAAGCATCAGTAATGACTACAAAAAATGAACCTTCTATGTAAGGACGGAACTTCTCGATCGCTGAAAGGACCGCTAAGCCCTCCTTCTCCGTCGCCGCATAAGATTGCTCGGCAGGAGTCAATTTTCTCGAAAAATATGCTATGATTTTCTCCCCCTCTTCATGTTGCTGCGTCAAAATGGCGGCGATCGCCGTATCGCTGGCGTCTGACTGTATTGTAAATTGCAAATAGAAATCAGGATTGCTCAGTACAGGTGCTGAAATTAAACTTTCTTTGATTTTATTAAACGATTCTTCGGCCTGATCATTCCAGACAATAGATTTGGGCTTTTTCCGTAAAAGATTTGTAAGCGGAGCCGTTTTTTCACTAAAGTTAGAAATAAATCTTCTGTAGTAATTTGCCATGCCTAAAAAACGACGCAACGCACGAATCGATTGCGGTCTCTCATAATTCACAATTGCAGAAATTCGGTCTGGGTTGGTGTACGGAATGAGCCTTCCCGGATAGCCGAATAATTACAGTTTCACTGTTCTTTTCCAAAGTCATTTATTTTCTTCTCACCGGCCCTAGCAACTGCTCTTCTTTCTCTTTTCTTCCTACACCCAACTCTTCCTCACCTCTCTTCGTCGTGCCCGACCTGCTGCGTTCGTCGCCGCGTGGTTGTCTTGTGAGCCGGTTCCCTCCGGATCACCTTCGGTTCAGCTGCCGCAGAATGCCGGGTACGACCCGTCCTGGTTCTTCGGGAGTTCACCCGCATGGCGGCGCGTGGTTTCAACGGCGGTTGCGGTCGGCGGCCAGCGGAACGTGGTTCTTGTTCGCCGGTGCACGTGGTTGGCCAGCGGGACGTGGTTCTGGTCCGGCGGTTGCGGTCGGCGGCCAGCGGAACGTGGTTCTTGTTCGCTGGTGCGAGTGTTGACCAGCGGCTTCCACTTTTCCTCGCAGGATCACCAGCGCCGGTTCCTGACAGTGGCGCTGAGCTTCCGCGGCCTCCCGCCGCTCTGGTGTTCTCCTCCAACGGCGATCTCTAGCAGCGCGATCAAACCAAAAAAGAAGCCGCGTGGAAACTTTTCCGCGATGGTTGTTTGCGCGACGCGACCTTCTGCACGAACAGGCAGGGAAGAACTGATCGAGCGAAGACGTGGAAGAAAGTCACCCACCAGCAGGCCATGATCTTCGCTCTCTCTTTTCTCCTTATTCACACTCACACTCGAACAGGCCGGAAGCAGTGTGAGTGTAGTGGTGTTATCTGCTGCTTGACGTTTCGCCGGGGCGACTTTGAGGTTGAGGTATTGTTCGTTTCAATTAAATCTTACATAATATAGTGGTTTTACAGATTTACATATTATTTTAACTATTTGACCAAAGCAAAAACTACAAACGTTACACAATCCTTGACAAAGAGCAGAGTTTTTTGTGAGCTCAGAAGGAACTCACAAAAAACTCTCTAGAATCGCTTCCCAGAACAGCCGGCCGGAGACCCTCCTCAACTTACAATAAACTGATACCCGCAAGCCCGAAGCTCACCAAATCCATGGCCAATCTAAAACCAAATCTAAACGACAGCAGATCTGTCAAACACCAAATAATACGCCATCTTGCATGGCAAACACGTCTCCGGCTGACCTTCTTTTTCCTCCTGCTTACATTCCCAACGCACTTAACAAAAATTAAGATGCATAACTAGTTTATCGCTCAAAAAACCAAATGATCTAACGTATAACAAAAATCTAAAACTTCTCACAAATTTTTAACGTGAGTCTTTTTGTTGGGCGCCAGTGTACGGAATGAGCCTTCCCGGATAGCCGAATAATTACAGTTTCACTGTTCTTTTCCAAAGTCATTTATTTTCATCTCACCGGCCCTGCTCTTCTTTCTCTTTTCTTCCTACACCCAACTCTTCCTCACCTCTCTTCGTCGTGCCCGACCTGCTGCGTTCGTCGCCGCGTGGTTGTCTTGTGAGCCGGTTCCCTCCGGATCACCTTCGGTTCAGCTGCCGCAGAATGCCGGGTACGACCCGTCCTGGTTATTCGGGAGTTCACCCGCATGGCGGCGCGTGGTTTCAACGGCGGTTGCGGTCGGCTGCCAGCGGAACGTGGTTCTTGTTCGCCGGTGCACGTGGTTGGCCAGCGGGACGTGGTTCTGGTCCGGCGGTTGCGGTCGGCGGCCAGCGGAACGTGGTTCTTGTTCGCCGGTGCGAGTGTTGACCAGCGGCTTCCACTTTTCCTCGCAGGATCACCAGCGCCGGTTCCTGACGGTGGCGCCGAGCTTCCGCGGCCTCCCGCCGCTCTGGTGTTCTCCTCCAACGGCGATCTCTTGCAGCGCGATCAAACCAAAAAAGAAACCGCGTGGAAACTTTTCCGCGATGGTTGTTTGCGCGACGCGACCTTCTGCACGAACAGGCAGGGAAGAACTCCTCGTGCGAAGACGTGGAAGAAAGTCACCCACCAGCAGGCCATGATCTTCGCTCTCTCTTTTCTCCTTATTCACACTCACACTCGAACAGGCCGGAAGCAGTGTGAGTGTAGTGGTGTTATCTGCTGCTTGACGTTTCACCGGGGCGACTTTGCACTGAAAATACGCCACCCTTTTTTTCCATGTGCCCAAACACTTGAATTATTCAATAAGGCCGCATCTTAGATCTAATTTGTTTGTGTTTCAATTTCAATCCAATCCATTATTTAATTCAAGTGTTTTGGCGGCTGACTTTTTTTGTATTTTTCGACTCCTTATTTTCATTCGGGTAGCTCCAAATTTTCAAGTGTTTTGCTCATGAATTTGCCCCACTGTGTTGAGCTATTCAAAGTGATGAGGAAAACACTTGAAATTGATCTTGTTTTGATTTGAAATGCAGTTTCGCGACAGCTTCGTGAGACTTTGCTTTGTTTCCTCATTTGAAAGTTTTGGCAGTCCGGTGTGTTCGTTTTTCGCAGACCGCGTGAGTTCGCTGCCGCCATGTTCCGTCCAGTGAATTGCCTGCCCGGTTTGTGACCGCGAAGATGCGCATCGCCACAAGGCTGCGTCTTCGAGCTCGGGCTCCGTATGGCCAGCGGAAGGGCTTGGTCTCCCGGACAGAAGCCAACTTTTGTGATGAAGTTCCTTCCCGGACCCAATTGGTGAGTGGGGAAAGAATTGTTTTGTAGGGGTATGTTTTGATTTTTGGATTTCTTTTGTATGATTCACAGGAAGGATGCGAAAGAGCTGCGGAAACACAGTTTGAGTCGATGGAACCACCGCGGTTCCGCATCAGCAAGAAGATTCTCCAGGGGCCAGCATCTCCGCCGGCACCGGTGCTTTACTCGTCGACGCTGAGGAACCTCCCAGGAAGCAGTGATGGCGAACAAACCGAACCTGACCAGGAGGACGATCGTGAAAGGCAGGGACAACCGGATGAAGAAAAAATAACAGATTTGTAAACACCAAGTTCGGTAATTCGGTAATTTCCGAAAACAAATTTTTACACAGCAAGTTAAAAAATAAAAGCAGCCAAAAAATTTCATTGTGCAACAACTTTATTTACAAAAAATCGAAATCCATTTCTATTACATGCAAAAATGCATTGATTATAGAAAGAAAAGCCATTTAAAACCAATAAATATAATATAGTATTTCATGTGACGCAACACGTCAAATTCAGGTGTTTTGCTATTGAAATGACAGTATTTTTGGGTGCCCAAAATTCAAGTGTTTTGCGATTGATATTTGAGTGCTCTGTACAGCAGGGTCAGATCATGTGTAGAACACTTCGATAAGCTGTGGTATTTTTGCTCAGTGTGAGGTTGAGGTATTGTTCGTTTCAATTAAATCTTACATAATATAGTGGTTTTACAGATTTACATATTATTTTAACTATTTGACCAAAGCAAAAACTACAAACGTTACATTGGGTCTCAAACCTTCGGGTGACAAAATATACCCGAGGTAGGGTAACTCAGATACGCAAAATTTGGATTTATCGATGTTGATCGACAAATTGGCCTTTTGAAGTCTTCTCGCTACTTCACGCAGACTGTCAAGGTGTGCCTCGAATGTATCGTTTACGACCACAATGTCATCGAGATATACGAATACATTCGGTTCCAGTTCACCAAGTCCTAAAACTTCGTCCATCAGCCGAGCCAAGCTAGCCGGACTGTTGACTAAGCCGAAGGGTAACCTGGTGAACTGGAACAATCCTCTTCCCAACACCGAAAAGGCCGTGTACTTGCGCGAACTGGGGTCAAGGGGAATTTGCAAAAACGCTTTAGTTAAATCAATTGTCGATAAGTACTTGCTTGCCCCCAGTCGGCTTAGTATACGGTCTTGGTGTGGCAAGGGATAGGCGTCCCTTACAGTACGATCGTTTAAACGACGAGCGTCCAGGCACAATCGAACTTCTCCGGTTGGCTTCACCACTGGCACAGTGCTCAGTGACCAATCGCTTTTACTCCTCTCAATGACCTGTTGTGCTAGAAGATTATCAATTTCAACATTAATTTTCCTTTGCATCTCCGGTGAAGTAGGATAGGGATTAATGCGAACAGGCGGTGAACGTTTAAACTCATCTTTCAGTTCTATGTTGTGGGACATCAAAGAGGTCGTTTCTAAACACTCCCCCTCGATAGCCACCTTAAACAGTTTTTTTACTTCTTCTAATTGGTTTCTTTGTTCCACCGTAAGTTCGTTTCTATTCCCCTCCTCTTCTCCGAGCAAACATTACATTTCTTCAATTGATACCTCCATGGGCACTGACGGACGGACTTCAAACGCCTTCCAAAAATCGCCGTAACCCAAAATTAACTTTCTTTTCAACTCAGGTGCGACAAGTGTGTTGATAATTTTCGTAGTGTTGTTAAACGTGATCGGCAAATGAACATAACCCTTGACTGGTACGCAATTTCCACCGGCAGTCTTAACCTTCACCGATGAGGGGTAAAGTGTGAGTTTCATCGACTTTACAACGTTTTCCGACCCATTTCCCAGCACTGAGCTCCACTATCCAGAAGCCCCAGCATTTCTCTCCCCATCACACTTACTCTCGCAAAAGGTCGCTCATCTCCCTGCACTTGAACAAAGAGTTCATCGATCACTCGATCTTCGACATATTCGGTACTTCTAACAGGTTCAAATCCGCTGCTGTTCAGTTCAACTTCCATCCTTGTACGAGCGGGAGGTGTGTTTTCCACGGTTTCAGCAACCCCCCTCAAGCTGAACTGTCCGCGTTTTTTGGACAAGCTGGACAATTTGTTGTGCTTACATCTGCAAATCCGCACAAACGACAAAATTTATCTTTTGGTTCAGGACATTCTGCGTAGTGATGACCAGACTCGCGACAGTTATAACACACCCCAAGTGGTGGTCTTTTGTACTGTGCAACAAGCTGGTTAAACGTCGACTTTGCAGTGCCTTCCATACAATCCTGCTTTTCCTCTCCCTTTTGTTCCTTTTCCTTTCCTTCTTTTCCTTGGTTTTCTACTTTCGGTTTGCTGTTGTTATTTTTCCCGTTCGTGAAAGACTTCGATTGATTTCCCGAGCTATAGGGATTGTGCTTCGACTTAGCTTTCCCTGAAGATACAACTTCATTGATTTGGGCTGAGCGCGGTCTATTCAAAAACTCGGTCGGTTTCTGATACAAATTACAATTATTTTCATCAACAATTTTCCCGAGCTTCTTCAGTTGCTTAAGCGAACCGATTTTAGCACCGGTTAAAGCATTTTTGTAATCATGACGCATGTTTCTCCAGATTAGACGAAATTTCTATTTGTCGGAGATCTGCTCATTCATGTTTTGGAAAATTTTCTTCATTTCATAATAATAATCTGCAAATTTTTCACCGCGAGCTTGCTTACGGTTTGTTGCTTGAACTTTCATCTGAAAATCTAAATCGTGTGGACGAAATTCACGCTTCAATTCCTTTTTCAACTCTTTCCAATTACGAAAATCTCTACATTCAGTACATGTCAATCCACCCAGCAGGGCAATTTGGCCAAATCAAAAATCCAAGTATGCAGAAGTTATCTACCAAATTGGTACATATGTCTACCTCGAAGGATTTTTAGTCTACCTCAATAGTTCAATAAGTAGCATTGCCCTGCTGGAAAGATACCTGTTTTCAAGAAAACAACGTCAAATCAACTTCTGAAGTAATACAAAGTAGTCTACCTCCGTTCTACCTAACGAATCTGCAATCAGATTTTTCCTAAACTTCTTATAAGTAGTACTTCTCTTTATACTTAATTTTCAAAGTACTTTATATATCGATTTTAACCATGGCATCGTGTTCCTTGGAAAATTCTAGCCCGATTTGACCTATAAAAGTCCATACTTAAGTTGAAAAATGACGGTTCTGGAGCAAACTAAAGATTGTTAAAAAATGAGCTACCATGCGTCTCCATCAAACAGAAAAATTCACCCTTCAATATTCAATATATCTGCTTTTTTGAATATTCCTAGCATGTAGCAAGTATTTCTGCTGCAAAATGATGCCACATAATTATTTTATCAAGTTCTACCCCATAAAGAAATAAAGATAGCTAATGAATACTGAAAGAACGAAAAATGGAAATTTTAATAAACTTTCAAATAAAAGCAGCCCTGCTGACAATCTGTGGCTCATTCAATGATTGGAGAATGTTGTTCTGATGTCTAAGAATAATATTCAGCCATTCTACCAAATTCTACCTCATTGTAAAATTGTTTTTAAATACATTTATTGAGAAATTCAAACAAATTCCTTAAGAAAATTGCAATTTTAATAAAATTTCAAATAAAAGCAGCCTTGCTGACAATCTGTGGCTCATTAAATGATTGGAGAATGTTTTTATGATGTCTTAGAATGATATTCAGTCATACTACCAAATTCTACCTCATTGTAAAATTGTTTTTAAATACATTTATTAAGAAATTCCCACAAATTCCTTAAGAAAATTGCAATTTTAATAAAATTTCAAATAAAAGCAGCCTTGCTGACAATCTGTGGCTCATTCAATGATTGGAGAATGTTTTTCTGATGTCTTAGAATGATATTCAGTCATACTACCAAATTCTACCTCATTGTAAAATTGTTTTTAAATACATTTATTAAGAAATTCCAACAAATTCCTTAAGAAAATTGCAATTTTAATAAAATTTCAAATAAAAGCAGCCCTGCTGACAATCTGTGGCTCATTCAATGATTGGAGAATGTTGTTCTGATGTCTTAGAATGATATTCAGTCATTCTACCAAATTCTACCTCATTGTAAAATTGTTTTTGAATACATTTATTAAGAAATTCCAACAAATTTCTTAAAAAAATTGCAATTTTAATAAAATTTCAAATAAAAGCAGCCTTGCTGACAATCTGTGGCTCATTCAATGATTGGAGAATGTTGTTCTGATGTCTTAGAATGATATTCAGTCATTCTACCAAATTCTACCTCATTGTAAAATTGTTTTTAAATACATTTTTTAATAAATTCCAACAAATTCCTTAAGAAAATTGCAATTTTAATACAATTTCTAATAAAAGCAGCCCTGCTGACAATCTGTGGCTCATTCAATGATTGGAGAATGTTGTTCTGATGTCTTAGAATGATATTCAGTCATTCTACCAAATTCTACCTCATCGTAAATTATTTTTTAAATACATTTTTTAATAAATTCCAACAAATTTCATAAGAAAATTGCAATTTTAATAAAATTTCAAATAAAAGCAGCCCTGCTGACAATCTGTGGCTCATTCAATGATTGGAGAATGTTGTTCTGATGTCTTAGAATGATATTCAGTCATTCTACCAAATTTTACCTCATTGTAAAATTGTTTTTGAATACATTTATTAAGAAATTCCAACAAATTTCTTAAGAAAATTGCAATTTTAATAAAATTTCAAATAAAAGCAGCCCTGCTCACAATCTGTGGCTCATTCAATGATTGGAGAATGTTGTTCTGATGTCTTAGAATGCTATTTAGTCATTCTACCAAATTCTACCTCATTGTAAAATTGTTTTTGAATACATTTATTAAGAAATTCCAACAAATTTCTTAAGAAAATTGCAATTTTAATAAAATTTCAAATAAAAGCAGCCTTGCTGACAATCTGTGGCTCATTCAATGATTGGAGAATGTTGTTCTGATGTCTAAGAATGATATTCAGTCATTCTACCAAATTCTACCTCATTGTAAAATTGTTTTTGAATACATTTATTAAGAAATTCCAACAAATTTCTTAAGAAAATTGCAATTTTAATAAAATTTCAAATAAAAGCAGCCTTGCTGACAATCTGTGGCTCATTCAATAATTGGAGAATATTTTTCTGATGTGTAAGAATGATATTCAGTCATTCTACCAAATTCTGATTCTATGACAATTTCCGGAATTCCATTTCCCGGAATGGACGTTTTCCGGAATGGACATTATCCGGAATGGACGTTTTCCGGAATGGACGATATCCGGAATGGACATTATCCGGAATGGACGTTATCCGGAATGAAATTTCCCGGAATGGACGTTTCCCGGAATGGACATTTCCCGGAAAAATGAGTTTTTTTATATTACCTGATTTGACAATGGATGGAATCTTGCCAACTCGATTACTTGTGGTTAAGAATTATTTAGTTTGTACTCCGTTGGTTTGACCTAGTCACATTGAAGGAACTCGATATTTTGACAACAATATGAATGATAAATACATGAATAATAAGAAAGAAAGTAAAATGTTCGGACACGAACAATAGAAACAAGCAAGTTGACTATTGAACCAATACTTTATTAACCACCACGAGATGTAACAATGTTGATCGATAGATATTAGACAAACAATATATGTTTTTAACATTCTTTCAACGTGTTGTTATATAATAATTTTCCCTTCTTTTGTTAATCAGTTGACTTTTGTGGCTAAATTCTACCAAATTTTACCATAAAGCAGAACGATTATTTTCAAAGAAGGGAACACCTATAGAAATAAAAGCTTTCATAAGATCAAAGTATAATGTGTATTTTCTTGAGGTTTTCCCTTCTTTCAAAAAATACAGATCTTTCATCAAAGTAAGGGAACTATACCCTTTTTCATCCTATTTCTATTATTGGCCTATCAGTACTTTGATCATTAATTACAGCTTACATAAAGTGTTTAAGTAGTAATAAATAGCTCAAATAAAAGTGAGCAAGCAACTCTCCATTGTTGATACATCTGAACATTTTGATTTATTAGCGGAAAACGGCAAAAGTGATGAGAATTGGTCGAACGGCTTAGAGTGATTAAAATGGGTATATTTCCCCTAATGGGATTTCATATAAGAATTTTCTTTTTTTGTTAATTCTACTAAATTTTACCTAGCTTTTCGTTACAGAACTCTGCACTATAAAGAAGAATGTTTATTTTCAAAGAAGGGAAAACCTCTAGAAAATAAAAAGCTTTCAGAAAATCAAAGTATAATGTGTATTTCCTTAAGGTTTTCCCTTCTTTAAAAATCTTTCATCATTGTGATGGGATTTCGTGTAAGAGATTTCCCTTCTTGTGTATATCAGTTGACTTTTGTGACTAAATTCTACCAAATTTTATTATAAAGCCGAATGTTTATTTTTAATGAAGGGAAAACTTCAAGAAAGTACACGTTATACCTTGATTGTCTGAAAAGCTTTCTATTATCTTGAGGTTTTCCCTTCTTCAAACATTCTGCTTTATGGTAAAATTTGACAGTCAACCGATTAACACAAGAAGGAAAATCTCTTACGTGGAATCCAATCACATTGATGAAAGATCGTGTATTTTTATAGAAGGGAAAACCCTAAGAAAATACACATTATACAATGATTTTTTGAAAAGCTTTTTATTTTTTAGAGGTTTTCCCTTCTTTGAAAATAAACATGCTGCTTTATAGTGCAGGGTTCTGTAACAAAAAACTAGGTAAAATTTAGTAGAATTCACAGAAAAAGAAAATTCTTATATAAAATTCCATTACTTTGATGAAAAATCGTGTATTTTTAAAGAAGGGAAAACCTCTAGAAAATACACATTATACTTTGATCTTATGAAAGCTTTTTATTTTATAGAGGTTTTCCCTTCTTTGAAAAAAATCATTCTGCATTATGGTAAAATTTGATAGAATTTAGTCACAAAAGAAGGGAAAATTCTTATGTTCTTATGTTGAATGTTAAAAACATCTAGTGTTTGTCTAATATCTATCGTTCTACATTGTTAGATCTCGTGGTGGTTAATAAAGCATTACGGTTCCACAGAACAGACTATGCTAAGCACGGTCCTATCAACAGAATAACAAATACAGTGACACAATCGATTTTACTATGACTAAATCCGCTATGAAAAAACAGTTTTATAGCCAAAGAAGATAGTTTATAACTTAAATAATGTTCACCTGTAATTGGTAATTAAATAAATCTTTTCCAGTTCCTGAGGGGAACACCCATGAAGAGTACCGGGGCCGGCATTTACAAAGCGTATTCAGTGGCAGTTTTTCACTCAACTAATGCTAACATGTTTAGGTTAATGTTAACATTTCATAGGTCGCCTCCCTAAGGTGTCGTGATAAGGTCCAGTTTGTGACGATACACTACCTTCCCTTTACTAACCAATCGAATCCAGAAGGGAAAAGATCACCAGTTGTGTTGGTCCTAGCCGGGATTTGAACCCCGATCTAAAGCTTACGAGGCGGAAGCGTTACCACTAGGCTACGTGGCTCGATCGATCAATGTAGTCTACGTTTGTTTGACAAAAAAAATAAAAAGTATTGGTTCAATGGTCAACGCTTGCTTATATTGTTCGTGTCCGAACATTTTACTTTCTTTCTTATTATTCATGTATTTATCATTCATATTGTTGTCAAAATATCGAGTTCCTTCAATGTGACTAGGTCAAACCAACTGGGTACAAACTAAATAATTCTTAACCACAAGTAATCGAGTAGGCAAGATTACATTCATTGTCAAATCAGGTAATATGAAAAACTTTTTTCCGGGAAATGTCCATTCCGGGAAACGTCCATTCCGGGAAATTTCATTCCGGATAACGTCCATTCCGGATAATGTTCATTCCGGATAACGTCCATTCCGGAAAACGTCCATTCCGGATAATGTCCATTCCGGAAAACGTCCATTCCGGGAAATGGAATTCCGGAAATTGTCATAGAATCCAAATTCTACCTCATTGTAAAATTGTTTTTGAATACATTTATTAAGAAATTCCCACAAATTCCTTAAGAAAATTGCAATTTTAATAAAATTTCAAATAAAAGCAGCCTTGCTGACAATCTGTGGCTCATTAAATGATTGGTGATTGTTTTTCTGATGTCTTAGAATGATATTCAGTCATTCTACCAAATTCTACCTCATTGTAAAATTGTTTTTAAATACATTTATGTGTGGGCCCGTATAGCGCCCCCCTGTCTATGGTTCGCAATATGCGTGCACGGGCATCAACCCCCTGTATCCGCACGTCAACACACACAGCTGTCAGCGCACGGAAGCACGGCCTCAGTTCCTATTCAGCAGTCATTCAGTCTGGTGGCATCTCGGCAACGCTCGGATTCCTGACCCGTGGGAGCTAGGGTCCACACAATGGCGAATCCTGCCAGGAGAGCGTTTGTTGTTTTCGCTTAGCTCTAGTGTTTTTTTTTTCGTTTTCTGTGCACGCCAAGCGCGTTAAGTGACAGGTGAGTGAAGTAAAAAAAAGGAAATCGGTGAGTTGATTTTCGGTTGTGGAGGAGGATCGGCCGGATGCTGCTCAAAATCGAAATTTTGGTTTGCCTGTCGCGCGGAGAGCGTGGACTTTTGGCTGAAATTTTTGATTTCTGCACCATTAGCATGGTTTGTTTTGCTGTGGTGAGAAAAAGAGCGGGAGACTGAAAAAAAGTTGAACTGCGAGAAAGAGAAAGAAAATTTATGTTGACACTTTTGGAAGTGATGCCAGATTTTCAATATCTGTACAATATCTATGCCTTTGTCTGCAGATCCCAATTAGTAATTTCATTGACTTTTGCTCATATTTTGAAAAAAGTTTGGTCGTGCGTAACCACAACTTAAAGTTTAAGGAAAAATCAAGAACAAGATGTTCCTTCTGCTTAGTAATTTAAGCTCTCGGTAACTAAATACCGCTAAATACAGAAGATTGAAATGTGGGCTGTGTAAAAAGCGGTCGAAGTTTTTTTTTCCTATCTTTTTCGGGGAAAAGAAGGAAATGACTTGTAAATGTAACTCATTCCAGAGGTAGAGATAGCATCACTGGAAGGCCTATGGAAGAGGAGGTTTGTGAATGTTCTATCATGTCTGGCGTAGACAGGCTTGTGAATATCTTCAGTAAGACCTGTGGGGGAAGGGTTTGTAAGTGCATGTCTAAGACACGGTTTGGAGAAGATAGCAACGGCTTGTGAGCTCTCACTGAAAGGCCCTTCCGGCTTGTGAACTCACTGAATAGGCCGCAACGACTTCAACAACGGCTTGTGAGCTCTCACTGAAAGGCCCTTTCGGCTTGTGAACTCACTGAATAGGCCGCAACGACTTCAACAACGGCTTGTGAGCTCTCACTGAAAGGCCCTCCGGCTTGTGAACTCACTGAATAGGCCGCACCGATTCAGCAACGGCTTGTGAGCTCTCACTGAAAGGCCCTTCCGGCTTGTGAACTCACTGAATAGGCCGCACCGATTCAGCAACGGCTTGTGAGCTCTCACTGAAAGGCCCTTCCGGCTTGTGAACTCACTGAATAGGCCGCAACGACTTCAACAACGGCTTGTGAGCTCTCACTGAAAGGCCCTTCCGGCTTGTGAACTCACTGAATAGGCCGCAACGACTTCAACAACGGCTTGTGATCTCTCACTGAAAGGCCCTTCCGGCTTGTGAACTCACTGAATAGGCCGCAACGATTCAGCAACGGCTTCTGAGCTCTCACTGAAAGGCCCTTCCGGCTTGTGAACTCACTGAATAGGCCGCACCGATTCAGCAACGGCTTGTGAGCTCTCACTGAAAGGCCCTTCCGGCTTGTGAAATCACTGAATAGGCCGCAACGATTCAGCAACGGCTTGTGAGCTCTCACTGAAAGGCCCTTCCGGCTTGTGAACTCACTGAATAGGCCGCAACGATTCTACAACGGCTTGTGAGCTCTCACTGAAAGGACCTTCCGGCTTGTGAACTCACTGAATAGGCCGCACCGATTCAGCAACGGCTTGTGAGCTCTCACTGAAAGGCCCTTCCGGCTTGTGAACTCACTAAATAGGCCGCAACGACTTCAACAACGGCTTGTGAGCTCTCACTGAAAGGCCCTTCCGGCTTGTGAACTCACTGAATAGGCCGCAACGACTTCAACAACGGCTTGTGAGCTCTCACTGAATGCCCTTCCGGCTTGTGAACTCACTGAAAGGCCACAACGACTGGTGAACACTCACTGAAAGGCCTGTCTGGCTTGTGAGCTCAACGGAAGACATCAACGGCTTGTGATCTCTCACTGAAAGGCCCTTCTGGCTTGTGATCTCACTGAAAGGCCGCAACGACTGGTGAACACTCGCTGGCTCATGCCTGGTAAAGGTAAGGAAAGAGTTAAAGTAGAAAAAGTGGGGAGGTACAAATGTGTATGGCACCATAGCGAACAAGTGGAAAAAAGAGGGAAGAAAGAAATGGCTTTGTAAAAATGTGTTGGGAAATACATCAAAAGAAAGGATAATCGATAATAATCGAAATAAAAAAAAAACAATTCGCGAGCAGCGTCTTCCTCTTTCATCGCACGGTCGTCGTCGAGGCGTGTTCATCGTGATGGCTACAAGGGTGTCGGCAACAATTTAGCGTCTCCACAATGATTTGAAGATCATATCCTTGTCCCGAATCTAAAGCTTAGAGGAAAGGGCATGTCAGTTTTCAGCAGGAAGGTGCCCTCAAATGAGAAGCACCAGCGTTGCTGTATTTTTTTCTAGAGAAGGGGGGAGATGTGTGGGCCCGTATAGCGCCCCCCTGTCTATGGTTCGCAATATGCGTGCACGGGCATCAACCCCCTGTATCCGCACGTCAACACACACAGCTGTCAGCGCACGGAAGCACGGCCTCAGTTCCTATTCAGCAGTCATTCAGTCTGGTGGCATCTCGGCAACGCTCGGATTCCTGACCCGTGGGAGCTAGGGTCCACACAATTTATTAAGAAATTCCAACAAATTCCTTAAGAAAATTGAAATTTTAATAAAATTTAAAATAAAAGCAGCCTTGCTGACAATCTGTGGCTCATTCAATGATTGAAGAATGTTGTTCTGATGTCTTAGAATGATATTCAGTCATTCTACCAAATTCTACCTCATTGTAAAATTGTTTTTGAATACATTTATTAAGAAATTCCAACAAATTTCTTAAGAAAATTGCAATTTTAATAAAATTTCAAATAAAAGCAGCCTTGCTGACAATCTGTGGCTCATTCAATGATTGGAGAATGTTGTTCTGATATCTTAGAATGATATTCAGTCATTCTACCAAATTCTACCTCATTGTAAAATTGTTTTTGAATACATTTATTAAGAAATTCCAACAAATTTCTTAAGAAAATTGCAATTTTAATAAAATTTCAAATAAAAGCAACCTTGCTGACAATCTGTGGCTCATTAAATGATTGGAGAATGTTTTTCTGATGTCTTAGAATGATATTCAGTCATACTACCAAATTCTACCTCATTGTAAAATTGTTTTTAAATACATTTATTAAGAAATTCCAACAAATTCCTTAAGAAAATTGCAATTTTAATAAAATTTCAAATAAAAGCAGCTCTGCTGACAATCTGTGGCTCATTCAATGATTGGAGAATGTTGTTCTGATGTCTAAGAATGATATTCAGTCATTCTACCAAATTCTACCTCATTGTAAAAATGTTTTTAAATACATTTCTTAAGAAATTCCAACAAATTCCTTAAGAAAATTGCAATTTTAATAAAATTTCAAATAAAAGCAGCCTTGCTGACAATCTGTGGCTCATTCAATGATTGGAGAATGTTGTTCTGATGTCTTAGAATGATATTCAGTCATTTTACCAAATTCTACCTCATTGTAAAATTGTTTTTAAATACATTTTTTAATAAATTCCAACAAATTCCTTAAGAAAATTGCAATTTTAATAAAATTTCAAATAAAAGCAGCCTTGCTGACAATCTGTGGCTCATTCAATGATTGGAGAATGTTGTTCTGATGTCTTAGAATAATATTCAGCTATTCTACCAAATTCTACCTCATTGTAAAATTGTTTTTAAATACATTTTTTAATAAATTCAAACAAATTCCTTAAGAAAATTGCAATTTTAATAAAATTTCAAATAAAAGCAGCCTTGCTGACAATCTGTGGCTCATTAAATGATTGGAGAATGTTTTTATGATGTCTTAGAATGATATTCAGTCATACTACCAAATTCTACCTCATTGTAAAATTGTTTTTAAATACATTTATTAAGAAATTCCCACAAATTCCTTAAGAAAATTGCAATTTTAATAAAATTTCAAATAAAAGCAGCCTTGCTGACAATCTGTGGCTCATTCAATGATTGGAGAATGTTTTTCTGATGTCTTAGAATGATATTCAGTCATACTACCAAATTCTACCTCATTGTAAAATTGTTTTTAAATACATTTATTAAGAAATTCCAACAAATTCCTTAAGAAAATTGCAATTTTAATAAAATTTCAAATAAAAGCAGCTCTGCTGACAATCTGTGGCTCATTCAATGATTGGAGAATGTTGTTCTGATGTCTAAGAATGATATTCAGTCATTCTACCAAATTCTACCTCATTGTAAAAATGTTTTTAAATACAGTTCTTAAGAAATTCCAACAAATTCCTTAAGAAAATTGCAATTTTAATAAAATTTCAAATAAAAGCAGCCTTGCTGACAATCTGTGGCTCATTCAATGATTGGAGAATGTTGTTCTGATGTCTTAGAATGATATTCAGTCATTTTACCAAATTCTACCTCATTGTAAAATTGTTTTTAAATACATTTTTTAATAAATTCCAACAAATTCCTTAAGAAAATTGCAATTTTAATAAAATTTCAAATAAAAGCAGCCTTGCTGACAATCTGTGGCTCATTCAATGATTGGAGAATGTTGTTCTGATGTCTTAGAATAATATTCAGCCATTCTACCAAATTCTACCTCATTGTAAAATTGTTTTTAAATACATTTTTTAATAAATTCAAACAAATTCCTTAAGAAAATTGCAATTTTAATAAAATTTCAAATAAAAGCAGCCTTGCTGACAATCTGTGGCTCATTAAATGATTGGAGAATGTTTTTATGATGTCTTAGAATGATATTCAGTCATACTACCAAATTCTACCTCATTGTAAAATTGTTTTTAAATACATTTATTAAGAAATTCCCACAAATTCCTTAAGAAAATTGCAATTTTAATAAAATTTCAAATAAAAGCAGCCTTGCTGACAATCTGTGGCTCATTCAATGATTGGAGAATGTTTTTCTGATGTCTTAGAATGATATTCAGTCATACTACCAAATTCTACCTCATTGTAAAATTGTTTTTAAATACATTTATTAAGAAATTCCAACAAATTCCTTAAGAAAATTGCAATTTTAATAAAATTTCAAATAAAAGCAGCCCTGCTGACAATCTGTGGCTCATTCAATGATTGGAGAATGTTGTTCTGATGTCTTAGAATGATATTCAGTCATTCTACCAAATTCTACCTCATTGTAAAATTGTTTTTGAATACATTTATTAAGAAATTCCAACAAATTTCTTAAAAAAATTGCAATTTTAATAAAATTTCAAATAAAAGCAGCCTTGCTGACAATCTGTGGCTCATTAAATGATTGGAGAATGTTGTTCTGATGTCTTAGAATGATATTCAGTCATTCTACCAAATTCTACCTCATTGTAAAATTGTTTTTAAATACATTTTTTAATAAATTCCAACAAATTCCTTAAGAAAATTGCAATTTTAATACAATTTCTAATAAAAGCAGCCCTGCTGACAATCTGTGGCTCATTCAATGATTGGAGAATGTTGTTCTGATGTCTAAGAATGATATTCAGTCATTCTACCAAATTCTACCTCATTGTAAAATTGTTTTTGAATACATTTTTTAATAAATTCCAACAAATTTCTTAAGAAAATTGCAATTTTAATAAAATTTCAAATAAAAGCAGCCCTGCTGACAATCTGTGGCTCATTCAATGATTGGAGAATGTTGTTCTGATGTCTAAGAATGATATTCAGTCATTCTACCAAATTTTACCTCATTGTAAAATTGTTTTTGAATACATTTATTAAGAAATTCCAACAAATTTCTTAAGAAAATTGCAATTTTAATAAAATTTCAAATAAAAGCAGCCCTGCTCACAATCTGTGGCTCATTCAATGATTGGAGAATGTTGTTCTGATGTCTTAGAATGATATTTAGTCATTCTACCAAATTCTACCTCATTGTAAAATTGTTTTTGAATACATTTATTAAGAAATTCCAACAAATTTCTTAAGAAAATTGCAATTTTAATAAAATTTCAAATAAAAGCAGCCCTGCTGACAATCTGTGGCTCATTCAATGATTGGAGAATGTTGTTCTGATGTCTTAGAATGATATTCAGTCATTCTACCAAATTCTACCTCATTGTAAAATTGTTTTTGAATACATTTATTAAGAAATTCCAACAAATTTCTTAAGAAAATTGCAATTTTAATAAAATTTCAAATAAAAGCAGCCTTGCTGACAATCTGTGGCTCATTCAATGATTGGAGAATGTTGTTCTGATGTCTTAGAATGATATTCAGTCATTCTACCAAATTCTACCTCATTGTAAAATTGTTTTTGAATACATTTATTAAGAAATTCCAACAAATTTCTTAAGAAAATTGCAATTTTAATAAAATTTCAAATAAAAGCAGCCTTGCTGACAATCTGTGGCTCATTCAATAATTGGAGAATATTTTTCTGATGTCTTAGAATGATATTCAGTCATTCTACCAAATTCTACCTCATTGTAAAATTGTTTTTGAATACATTTATTAAGAAATTCCCACAAATTCCTTAAGAAAATTGCAATTTTAATAAAATTTCAAATAAAAGCAGCCTTGCTGACAATCTGTGGCTCATTAAATGATTGGAGAATGTTTTTCTGATGTCTTAGAATGATATTCAGTCATTCTACCAAATTCTACCTCATTGTAAAATTGTTTTTGAATACATTTATTAAGAAATTCCAACAAATTTCTAAAGAAAATTGCAATTTTAATAAAATTTCAAATAAAAGCAGCCTTGCTGACAATCTGTGGCTCATTCAATGATTGGAGAATGTTGTTCTGATGTCTTAGAATGATATTCAGTCATTCTACCAAATTCTACCTCATTGTAAAATTGTTTTTGAATACATTTATTAAGAAATTCCAACAAATTTCTTAAGAAAATTGCAATTTTAATAAAATTTCAAATAAAAGCAGCCTTGCTGACAATCTGTGGCTCATTCAATAATTGGAGAATATTTTTCTGATGTCTTAGAATGATATTCAGTCATTCTACCAAATTCTACCTCATTGTAAAATTGTTTTGAAATACATTTATTAAGAAATTCCCACAAATTCCTTAAGAAAATTGCAATTTTAATAAAATTTCAAATAAAAGCAGCCTTGCTGACAATCTGTGGCTCATTAAATGATTGGAGAATGTTTTTCTGATGTCTTAGAATGATATTCAGTCATACTACCAAATTCGACCTCATTGTAAAATTGTTTTTAAATACATTTATTAAGAAATTCCAACAAATTCCTTAAGAAAATTGCAATTTTAATAAAATTTCAAATAAAAGCAGCTCTGCTGACAATCTGTGGCTCATTCAATGATTGGAGAATGTTGTTCTGATGTCTTAGAATGATATTCAGTCATTCTACCAAATTCTACCTCATTGTAAAAATGTTTTTAAATACATTTCTTAAGAAATTCCAACAAATTCCTTAAGAAAATTGCAATTTTAATAAAATTTCAAATAAAAGCAGCCTTGCTGACAATCTGTGGCTCATTCAATGATTGGAGAATGTTGTTCTGATGTCTTAGAATGATATTCAGTCATTTTACCAAATTCTACCTCATTGTAAAATTGTTTTTAAATACATTTTTTAATAAATTCCAACAAATTCCTTAAGAAAATTGCAATTTTAATAAAATTTCAAATAAAAGCAGCCTTGCTGACAATCTATGGCTCATTCAATGATTGGAGAATGTTGTTCTGATGTCTTAGAATGATATTCAGTCATTCTACCAAATTTTACCTCATTGTAAAATTGTTTTTAAATACATTTTTTAATAAATTCCAACAAATTCCTTAAGAAAATTGCAATTTTAATAAAATTTCAAATAAAAGCAGCCTTGCTGGCAATTAGAGGGTGACGAGCGGGAATTCCCGGGAAATTTGCCATTTTTGGACCTCTCGATTCCCGGGAAATTTGGTCGAGACTCCCGGGAAATTTTATACTTATAAATATCGAACCAAAATTAATAAACTAATCAGAAAAACATTCCAAAAATTCGAAATAGTTTAGAACATTGGATGATCAATGTTCGATTTTCAAGCTTGAATAAACCAATGCTTCTCTAATCTTCTTATTATAAAAGTTTAACTTTTCAAAAATTCCAATAACTATAATTGAGAGTGAATTTGGACCCCAAAATTAACCTTGAAGCATTCTAAGCACTTACACACCAGAAATAAAATATTTATTATTTCTAAGAGGGAAAAGCCTTTTCAAGATAAGTTTAATTTTCATATCCTTACTCGAGCATAACAAAACTCAGAATCTTGTTTTTTTCTTCTAATTCTAAGTAAGTCAATTTCGCTATCGTATCGATGTAATTTCTTTTTTTTTATGTCAATAAGTCATTTTGTATTTTGCATATTGAATAATATTTTCAGAATAAAAATCAGGCTTTATTTGTAAAGTTAGGGTCCACTAAATGTGAACATTTACAGTTGACCTTAAGAAGGAAAAAATCAACTTAAAGTTTTTGTTTTGAGTCGTTATTTATTATATTGCAAAAAAATGGAAAATTATATATAAGTTTTTTTTACTTTCAAAAAATCTAATAACAATACAGAAAAAAATTCATGGTAATATTACATCTGGAAAGGTTACATCTTATATGTCAGAAAAAATGAGTAATTTTACTTCTGAAAATATGTAATTTTACCACTATTCTGGTGTAATGTCGCATTTTCAGTCTAAATTGAAAAAAAAACATAATAAAAAGGTAATATTCAACCTTCTAAAATAACACCTTCCAAATTTACACTTTTTTTTGCTGTGAAGTTTAACAACAAGTTTGTGCAACTTTTGAAAAATCACTCAGTGCGAATGAAGAATCGTAAAAATTTTAAACTGTAATTTCGAGTCCCAAAAGGCTTAAGAAACGATTTTGTATTTGTAGATTGAGGGAAAAATCAAAATGTAGAAATAGTTCCTCAAAATAATGAGGTTACTTAAATTTACGTTTCATTGGATTAATATGAATTAATTTTATCAGAATTCATTAAAAAGACACTTTTTTTTAATTTCCTTTTTAAGTTATTGTCACTTTTTGCTATTCAAAAAAAAATCCCGGGTCCCGGGAATTCCCGGGAAATTGCAAAACTCAACTCTCGATTCCCGGGAAATTGAAAATCTCGAGAATCGTCACCCTCTACTGGCAATCTATGAATATGAAAATAAATATGAATCTATGAATAAGGTAGAATGACTAAATATCATTCTAAGACATCAGAACAACATTCTCCAATCATTGAATGAGCCACAGATTGTCAGCAGGGCTACTTTTATTTGAAATTTTATTAAAATTGCAATTTTCTTAAGGAATTTGTTGGAATTTCTTAATAAATGTATTTAAAAACAATTTTACAATGAGTTAGAATTTGGTAGAATGACTGAATATCATTCTAAGACATCAGAACAACATTCTCCGATCATTTAATGAGCCACAGATTGTCAGCAAGGCTACTTTTATTTGAAATTTTATTAAAATTGCAATTTTCTTAAGGAATTTGTTGGAATTTCTTAATAAATGTATTTAAAAACAATTTTACAATGAGGTAGAATTTGGTAGAATGACTGAATATCATTCTAAGACATCAGAAACACATTCTCCAATCATTGAATGAGCCAAAGATTGTCAGCAAGGCTACTTTTATTTGAAATTTTATTAAAATTGCAATTTTCTTAAGGAATTTGTTGGAATTTCTTAATAAATGTATTTAAAAACAATTTTACAATGAGGTAGAATTTGGTAGAATGACTGAATATCATTCTTAGACATCAGAACAACATTCTCCAATCATTGAATGAGCCACAGATTGTCAGCAAGGCTGCTTTTATTTGAAATTTTATTAAAATTGCAATTTTCTTAAGGAATTTGTTGGAATTTCTTAATAAATGTATTTAAAAACAATTTTACAATGAGGTAGAATTTGGTAGAATGACTGAATATCATTCTAAGACATCAGAACAACATTCTCCAATCATTGAATGAGCCACAGATTGTCAGCAAGGCTGCTTTTATTTGAAATTTTATTAAAATTGCAATTTTCTTAAGGAATTTGTTGGAATTTCTTAATAAATGTATTTAAAAACAATTTTACAATGAGGTAGAATTTGGTAGAATGACTGAATATCATTCTTAGACATCAGAACAACATTCTCCAATCATTGAATGAGCCTCAGATTATCAACAGAGCAGCTTTTATTTAAAATTTTATTAAAATTGCAATTTTCTTAAGGAATTTGTTGGAATTTCTTAATAAATGTATTTAAAAACAATTTTACAATGAGGTAGAATTTGGTAGAATGACTGAATATCATTCTTAGACATCAGAACAACATTCTCCAATCATTGAATGAGCCACAGATTGTCAGCAGGGCTGCTTTTATTTGAAATTTTATTAAAATTGCAATTTTCTTAAGAAATTTGTTGGAATTTCTTAATAAATGTATTTAAAAACAATTTTACAATGAGGTAGAATTTGGTAGAATGACTGAATATCATTCTTAGACATCAGAACAACATTCTCCAATCATTAAATGTGCCACAGATTGTCAGCAGGGCTGCTTTTATTTTAAATTTTATTAAAATTGCAATTTTCTTAAGGAATTTGTTGGAATTTCTTAATAAATGTATTTAAAAACAATTTTACAATGAGGTAGAATTTGGTAGAATGACTGAATATCATTCTTAGACATCAGAACAACATTCTCCAATCATTGAATGAGCCACAGATTGTCAGCAAGGCTACTTTTATTTGAAATTTTATTAAAATTGCAATTTTCTTAAGGAATTTGTTGGAATTTCTTAATAAATGTATTTAAAAACAATTTTACAATGAGGTACAATTTAGTAGAATGACTGAATATCATTCTTAGACATCAGAACAACATTCTCCAATCATTGAATGAGCCACAGATTGTCAGCAAGGCTGCTTTTATTTTTAAATTTTATTAAAATTGCAATTTTCTTAAGGAATTTGTTGGAATTTCTTAATAAATGTATTCAAAAACAATTTTACAATGAGGTAGAATTTGGTAGAATGACTGAATATCATTCTCTGACATTAGAAAAATATTCTCCAATCATTGAATGTGCCTCAGATTATCAACAGAGCAGCTTTTATTTAAAATTTTATTAAAATTGCAATTTTCTTAAGGAATTTGTTGGAATTTCTTAATAAATGTATTTAAAAACAATTTTACAATGAGGTAGAATTTGGTAGAATGACTGAATATCATTCTTAGACATCAGAACAACATTCTCCAATCATTGAATGAGCCACAGATTGTCAGCAGGGCTGCTTTTATTTGAAATTTTATTAAAATTGCAATTTTCTTAAGAAATTTGTTGGAATTTCTTAATAAATGTACCGTAATCTGGGGTGAATCGGGACTACAGTCTGAATAGGGACAGCAGTTTTTAGAGCACTTAAAGCTTTTAAATTTGGAAATGGATGTACACATTTTGTTGGCCTGAGTCTGTTCTAACCGAAACCAACCAGAAAAATCAAAATATTGTGCTCCAACATGGTTAAAAATGCTGTCCCAATTCGCCCCATGTGTCCCGATTGACCCCAGTTTACGGTATTTAAAAACAATTTTACAATGAGGTAGAATTTGGTAGAATGACTGAATATCATTCTAAGACATCAGAACAACATTCTCCAATCATTGAATGAGCCACAGATTGTCAGCAGGGCTGCTTTTATTTGAAATTTTATTAAAATTGCAATTTTCTTAAGGAATTTGTTGGAATTTCTTAATAAAAGTATTTAAAATCAATTTTACATTGAGGTAGAATTTGGTAGCATGACTGAATATCATTTTAAGACATCAGAACAACATTCTCCAATTATTGAATGAGCCACAGATTGTCAGCAGGGCTGCTTTTATTTGAAATTTTATCAAAATTGCAATTTTCTTAAGGAATTTGTTGGAATTTCTTAATAAATGTATTTAAAAACAATTTTACAATGAGGTAGAATTTGGTAGAATGACTGAATATCATTCTTAGACATCAGAACAATATTCTCCAATTATTGAATGAGCCACAGATTGTCAGCAGGGCTGCTTTTATTTGAAATTTTATTAAAATTGCAATTTTCTCAAGGAATTTGTTGGAATTTCTTAATAAATGTATTTAAAAACAATTTTACATTGAGGTAGAATTTGGTAGAATGACTGAATATCATTTTCAGACATCAGAACAATATTCTCCAATTATTGAATGAGCCACAGATTGTCAGCAGGGCTGCTTTTATTTGAAATTTTATCAAAATTGCAATTTTCTTAAGGAATTTGTTGGAATTTCTTAATAAATGTATTTAAAAACAATTTTACAATGAGGTAGAATTTGGTAAAATGACTGAATATCATTCTTAGACATCAGAACAACATTCTCCAATCATTGAATGAGCCACAGATTGTCAGCAGGGCTGCTTTTATTTGAAATTTTATTAAAATTGCAATTTTCTCTAGGAATTTGTTGGAATTTCTTAATAAATGTATTTAAAAACAATTTTACAATGAGGTAGAATTTGGTAGAATGACTGAATATCATTCTTAGACATCAGAAAAACATTCTCCAATCATTGAATGTGCCTCCGATTATCAACAGAGCAGCTTTTATTTAAAATTTTATTAAAATTGCAATTTTCTTAAGGAATTTTTGGAATTTCTTAATAAATGTATTTAAAAACAATTTTACAATGAGGTAGAATTTGGTAGAATGACTGAATATCATTCTTAGACATCAGAACAACATTCTCCAATCATTTAATGAGCCACAGATTGTGAGCAGGGCTGCTTTTATTTGAAATTTTATTAAAATTGCAATTTTCTTAAGGAATTTGTTGGAATTTCTTAATAAATGTATTTAAAAACCATTTTACAATGAGGTAGAATTTGGTAGAATGACTGAATATCATTCTTAGACATCAGAACAACATTCTCCAATCATTGAATGAGCCACAGATTGTCAGCAGGGCTGCTTTTATTTGAAATTTTATTAAAATTGCAATTTTCTTAAGGAATATGTAGGAATTTCTTAATAAATGTATTTAAAAACAATTTTACAATGAGGTAGAATTTGGTAGAATGACTGAATATCATTCTTAGACATCAGAACAACATTCTCCAATCATTGAATGAGCCACAGATTGTCAGCAGGGCTGCTTTTATTTGAAATTTTATTAAAATTGCAATTTTCTTAAGAAATTTGTTGGAATTTCTTAATAAATGTATTCAAAAACAATTTTACAATGAGGTAGAATTTCGTAGAATGACTGAATATCATTCTTAGACATCAGAAAAATATTCTCCAATCATTGAATGTGCCTCAGATTATCAACAGAGCAGCTTTTATTTAAAATTTTATTAAAATTGCAATTTTCTTAAGGAATTTGTTGGAATTTCTCAATAAATGTATTTAAAAACAATTTTACAATGAGGTAGAATTTGGTAGAATGACTGAATATTATTCTAAGTCATCAGAACAACTTTCTCCAATCATTGAATGAGCCACAGATTGTCAGCAGGGCTGCTTTTATTGGAAAGTTTATTAAAATTTCCATTTTTCGTTCTTTAAGTATTCATTAGCTATCTTTATATCTTTATGGGGTAGAACTTGATAAAATAATTATGTGGCATCATTTTGCAGCAGAAATACTTGCTACATGCTAGGAATAATCAGAACTGCAGATATATTGAACTTAAGGGTGAATTATTCTGTTTGATGGAGACGCATGGTAGCTCATTTTTTAACAATCTTTAATTTGCTCTAGAACCGTCATTTTTCAACTTAAGTATGGACTTTCATAGGTCAAATCGGGCTAGAATTTTCCAAGGAACACGATGCCATGGTCAAAATCAATATATAAAGTACTTTGAAAATTAAGTATAAAGAGAAGTACTACTTATAAGAAGTTTAGGAAAAATCTGATTGCAGATTCGTTAGGTAGAACGGAGGTAGACTACTTTGTATTACTTCAGAAGTTGATTTGACGTCGTTTTCTTGAAAACAGGTATCTTTCCAGCAGGGCAACGCTACTTATTGAACTATTGAGGTAGACTAAAAATCCTTCGAGGTAGACATATGTACCAATTTGGTAGATAACTTCTGCATACTTGGATTTTTGATTTGGCCAAATTGCCCTGCTGGGTGGATTGACATAAACATTACTAAGCATGAGTTTTATTGGTTTCAGAGTGCGAAGTCATTATTTTGTAAAAAATATGTACTCCTGGAGAGAAAAAAAAAAAGTTTGTTTACATCGTAAGAAAAAAGTGTTCCGAATTTGTGGATTTCAAGGGTCAATGTTTTTCTTTGAAAACTCGATATAAAATGTAAAAATGTACAGCCGGTCTATACATCAATCGAAAGATCGCAAGAAAAGCTTTCAAATGAAGGTAGAAGCGAATCATTAAGTTCAATTATCGATTTGCTATGATTTTTTGAACATTGGCCGATCTGTAAACTGTTCCGAATATGAGGGATGACTGTAAATCCAAAATTATGAACTGTTGAAAAATGATTCGCTCATACAATTGAAATCAAGAAACAATTATCAAAAACATGATATGCTTAAAATTGAATCGTCTACGAAACTCAAAGGCATTGTAGCGCATCAAAAGGAACCGACATTTTCGAGCCTTTTTATTCTTGAGCTCCTCCGTTTGTTTTCTCTTTTTGTTGGTTTAGATTCTGTCAATTAAAATTGGTAAACTTCTGATTGGCTTTCTTTGGCAGCCAAATGATGTCCACCTAATTTGGTACTACTGGTGCAGCTGCACGACGAACACTTCACTGCCTTAACCGTATGGTTCACAAACTCTCAAAGTTGTAATTCTTCGCTTTTATTATCCATCGTTGAGTAGATCGTACACTTTTCGGCATCTTAATCAGACAAAATCTTGTTCCGGAATGCCCAAATCCGACTCCAGTACCTGTACCTTATGAACTACAGATTGTCAAGGCAAACAGATTGGTCAATGTTTCTGGACACCAAACGTACTGGACACCAACCGCCCTTTACGCCCAGCAAAACTGGCAGTGTTGCAAGCGCAAAACCGAGGGGAACGACAGTAATCCATTGAGCTCTAATTGTGATGATTTCATGCCATTTTCTTAGATGATATTCGATTACACAGGATTTGATTGGTCGATAAGATTAAATAGATTGCATCGGATTTGGTCGGATTTGATCGGATTTGATACGATAAAATTACGTTTGGCTTACTTATTTTTTAACGTGTACGACATTTTGACGTTTGACCTCATGCCAAAATAGAGAAAGCGAGGGAAAAGTTTGGAGGCCAGTTCTATCAAAGAAAAAGCGGCGTGAATCTGTCCGGAGCAGGAGGAAGGCCACGGAACATTCTCTCGGGTTGCGCGTGTCCAAGTGGGCGGCCAGCGCCACGGAACAGTCTCTCGGTGGCAGGCAGGACGCGACGACGATTTCCGCCCAGTTTTCTTTGTGTAAGTTTGTTTGGATTTGATTCAAGAACCCTATGCTTAGTCGTTGACGATTGATTTTTTTTGCAGGATTGCGCGAGAAAGCCGTGTGAATCCGCCCGGAAGCTGTGAGCCACGGAACATTCTCTCGGGTTGCGCGTGTACAAGTGGGCGGCCAGCGCCACGGAACAGTCTCTCGGTGGCAGGCAGGACGCGACGACGATTTCCGCCCAGTTTTCTTTGTGTAAGTTTGTTTGGATTTGATTCAAGAACCCTATGCTTAGTCGTTGACGATTGATTTTTTTTTGCAGGATTGCGCGAGAAAGCCGTGTGAATCCGCCCGGAAGCTGTGAGCCACGGAACATTCTCTCGGGTTGCGCGTGTCCAAGTGGGCGGCCAGCGCCACGGAACAGTCTCTCGGTGGCAGGCAGGACGCGACGACGATTTCCGCCCAGTTTTCTTTGTGTAAGTTTGTTTGGATTTGATTCAAGAACCCTAAGCTTAGTCGTTGATGATTTTTTTAAGGTGCAGAACGTCGGACATCGTAGTACGAAAAGCTGCACATCGATCCACTGTGGAATGGACAATTTCTGGAAAGAAATTTCGCAAGTCTGCGGTCCTGTTTCGTCAAGGATACGGCTAATCCTCGAAGAAGTAGGCTACATACACTCTGGGTTAGCTCATTTAGAAGAAGCTGAAATCGCAGAAATCGAGAACGCCGTGCGGTCTTTCCCACAAACATCAGAGCGATCGGAAGCCGAGTGGCAGCAACTGCTCGGATTCAGGAAACCACTGAGACAGTTTCAGTTTCTGTTGGGCGAGCGGAGCTTGTTGAAGGAGGTGAGCCGTTGTGTGCGCGAACATGGCATAGCAAAATTTTGCAAGAAATTGCTGCAGCAAGATTCCGCTTCGAAGCCGGTTCCGCGTGTGCTGGAGCAAGAGAACGAGGCTGTACGGCGAAAGGTTGTTGAGTATTACGAGAGCATGTGTGTACACAGTTTAACAGTTTAAGTTTAAATCAAACTAATTAGTTTAATTTACAGGTGTTCTGACCAAGACAGTCAACATTTGTTGGCCTTCTCCTCGAAACTCCCATCCATGCAGGTCCGCGTGTCCTCCTTTGCCTTCCTCTATGTTCCTTGACAACGAGACCGCTTCAAATCCCGATACCATCTGTCAACTGTTTGCAGAGAAATTTTCCAGAATGTTCATCAATGAATCCCTTTCACCGCACGAGGTCGCAGCCGCCACAGAAAATGTGCCACCCTGCGGCAACGTTCTGGACCGACTCGTACTCGACGACCAACGAATCATGAACGCAGCTGCCAGATTGAAATCAACCTCATCAGTAGGACCTGATGGAATCCCCTCTAGTATCCTGAAAAAGTGCATCCAATGCCTGCTGTCTCCACTACGATTCCTGTTCCAGCACTCTCTCGACAAAGGGGTTTTTCCGGACCTGTGGAAAACTGCTTTCATGTTTCCAGTCTATAAAAAGGGAAACAAACGTGACATCGACAACTACCGGGGGATCTCGGCGCTTTGCGCCGTCTCCAAGCTGTTCGAGCTCGCTGTGCTCGACCTGGTGTTTTTTCACTGCAAGCAACAGATCTGCGCTGAGCAACATGGCTTCATGCCGGGACGTTCGACTACATCGAACTTGCTGACCTTCACCACCTTCCTGACCAAGGGGCTAGCTAGTCGAAGCCAAACCGACGTAATCTATACTGATCTCTCCGCAGCCTTCGACAGGCTCAACCATGACATCGCGATTGCTAAGCTCGAAAAACTAGGGTTTAGTGGCAGTTTGCTCGGTTGGTTTCAGTCCTATCTTTCCAGACGAACAATCAGTGTGAAGATCGGCGAATGCGTCTCGCTGCTATTCCTTGCCTACTCCGGTGTAGCGCAAGGAAGTCACTTGGGGCCTCTTATATTCTTGCTCTACTTTAACGACAGCAATTTTGTACTGGATGGACCAAGACTCGCTTATGCCGACGATTTGAAGATCTTCCGGTACGTGAACTCAACGCATGACGCTGAACTACTTCAACAGCAGCTGGACAAATTCGCTGAGTGGTGTGCCACTAACCGCATGACCTTAAACCCTCTGAAGTGTTCCGTTATATCGTTCACCAGGAAGCTCAGGCCGATCACGCACAACTACACGCTCCTCGGAACAACCGTCCCGCGGGTCGAATGCATAAACGATCTCGGAGTGCTGCTAGACGCGAAGCTCACGTACAAGAATCACGTCGCATACATCGTTGCAAAAGCCTCAAGACTGCTTGGTTTCATATTTCGTGCGACCAAAAAGTTCACCGACGTCTACTGCCTGAAGTCATTGTACTGCGGCCTCGTCCGGTCAACCCTGGAATACAGTTCCGTGGTGTGGAATCCCTGGTACCAGAATAGCTCGGAGAGGATCGAGAGCGTGCAGCGGCGATTCATTCGTTTCGCACTCCGCTTGCTTCCATGGAGAGACCCCCACCGTCTCCCAAGCTACGAAAGCAGATGTCAGCTTATCCATCTGGACTCTTTGGCTGTTCGTCGCAACGCCGCACGTGCAACCGCTGTTGCCGACCTGCTCACATCAAGGATTGATTGCCCCTCCCTACTCGGTGAGCTGAATCTGCAAGCTAGATCTCGTGTGCTGCGCGGAGGTGCCTTCTTCCGAATCCCACTTGAAGCTGCCAACTACAGTGCACACGGCTCCATCATCGGACTTCAACGGACCTTCAATCGAGTAGCCTCAATTTTTGATTTTAATGTGTCACGTGATGTTTTGAAAAAGCAATTTTTGGAGTTTTTTAGATGTAATTAAATTATTATTGTGTAACATAGTCACAGTATCATTGGGGTCATTGGTGGCCTGTTGATACTTAATAAACAAACAAACAAACGAGTATGGACTTCTGCCGATCTCGAATGTCCTCTTTGCTCGACCGTTTTGCTGATCCGTCAAGAAAGAACTGGGTCGTGGAAAATTTCTAATTTCACGGCCCATATCCGAAAGCATCATTCCGATCAACAGCACACGACGACATCGGTGAGGGCAAAGAAGAAGCGACCCAACAACAGGAACGATTCAAGTGGGCCATACTACAAAAGCCGGCATATTAACGATCAACCTTCTGGCAGCTCCTATTCCGGAGACTTTGTTGATCTTTGTACAGAAGATGACCAATCCAACCGCCAGCGCGAAACTTTGTCGAGTTTAATTATCGAAGTTTTCCAGCAGAAGAAAGAACAGTGGGAAGAAAATCAGTATTTCGAGGAGCATCAGCAGCCCGAAGATCAGCAGCAGCTCGAAGAACCACAACACTTCGAGGACCAACAGCAGCTCGAAGAACCACAGCACCTCGAGTATCAACAACAGGTTGAGGAACAAGAACAGGTCGAGGAACAAGAACAGGTCGAGGAACAAGAACAGGTCGAGGAACAAGAACAGGTCGAGGAACAAGAACAGGTCGAGGAACAAGAACAGGTCGAGGAACAAGAACAGGTCGAGGAACAAGAACATGTCGAGGAACAAGAACAGGTCGAGGGACAGCAGCGAGAAGAACAAGAGGAACTGCAGTGGGACGATCACCTGCAAGATAAGCACGAGCATCAACAGGGTTCAAACTTTTTAAACTAGATGGGCACTACAATGCGGCCGAAAGTAGTGCCACCGAAAGCTCGGCCAATTCCACAACGTTGGATCTTCTAGTTGAATGCCACAGTAGACTTGCAAACCGATCTGCTCAGGGACGACGATACAATGCCAAGGAGAAAGACTTCTTCACTTATCGATACATTCAGGGCGGAAAAGTCATGTACAACTTTGAAAATGCCAATTCAATCTCGCCGAACGTACGCACCGTGCAGCGCCATTTAAAAACCATTAGCCATGGAGTAGAACCGGACCATTTGCGAATTGCAGATTTTCTGAACTTTTTAAAAAACAACAACCTCCCGAAAGTCTTCGTTCTCAGTGAAGATGCCACGAGAATAAGTGGTGGATTTGGGTACGATGCTTCCCGTGATCAGATTTTCGGTCTGGTTCCGCCAATGGATCAGCATGGTATGCCCATGAAGATGTTTTTCCCCGCTTCAACGCCAAACAAAGTACTCGAGTACATAAGGGACTATCCAGTAGGACGGAATCTCTACGTAACAATGGCTCAACCGTTGAAATCTGGTGCAGCGTCATTCTGTCTTATGTACACCTGCAGCGACAACAAGTTCTGTACCGAAGATGTGCTTCGTAGATGGGCACATATTGATGAACAATGTGCAGAGAACGACTTGGACCTGGTTTGCAGAGCAGCCGACGGAGATCCGCGCATTGTTCCGGCAATGCTGATAGAAATGGGCATGCCATTTAGTGGCGAAAATCCGTTCGGATCGTGGTACGTGGCCAAGTTTGCAGTCCGTAAAATTTGTATGCAAGACCCAACACATGACCTCAACAAGCTGAGAATGCGTCTAATGAAAGTGGAGAAAAGACTTATCCTCGGTAAGTCTACAAAAATACATGTAAAAAAAATTGAAAAAATTTAAAATTATAAAAAAAATTAAAAATTTTAAATTATTTTATATGCCACATCCCCGAAAAGACACTTCCCCTAATAGTCATTTCTCCGGATTCCATTTACCCGAATTTCCCGTTTCCCCTAATCGTCCACATCCCCGAAAGTCATTTTCCCGAATAGGCCACAATCCCGAATGACACTTACCCGATTAGTCATATCCCTGAACTGCCGTTCTACGCATAATTGTCCCATGTCAGTTTTGGACGATTTTGACTTTATGACATTTTTAAGTTTAGTTTGATGTGTACTCTAAGAAAAACACATAAAATCTGGTACTTTGTTCGGAAACTCATTAAAAACAACACCAAGTCTGTTTGTCCCATCGTTAAACTTCTACGCATAATTGTCCCACCTAGTATTTTCTTGCACGGAATCATTAGTTTTACGAAGCATTATGTCTTGTTCACCTGTTGGATAGCAAGAGAATCATAAATAAGGGTGATAAACTACTAACTGGGGCGATTAGGGACACATAAGGCGATTATGCGTAGAAACACAGAAATCGGTCGAATAATTTCAATCGCGTTTTTCTCAGTTGCACTTTTTTGAACATGGGACAATTATGTGTAGAACGGCAGTGAATGCCATTAAAATTTTCAGAAATTCAAAAAATTTTAAAAAATTTCAGAAATTTTGTAAAAAAAATTAAACAAAATTTAAAAATCTAAAGAAATTCAAAAGTTTTAAAAATTCAAAAAAAATAAAAAAAAGCTTAAAAAATAAAAATGTTTAAAACTTACAAAACATTCAGAAATTTTACAAATTTCAAGATTTTTAGAAATTTCAAGATTTTTTAAATGTTCAGAAATTCAAAACTTTCAAAATTTTTTAAAAAGTTTCAGAAATTTCAAAAATATCAAATAATCAATTGTTAAGGGCATTTAAGAGGGCGTTTAAGAAAAATTAGCAGAAGAAACATAAAACTAAAAATAATGATGGGCTTTTAGACGTGCTTCGATTTAAAAAATCGCCAAAAATCAAATTCATCAAAAAACTCTTAAAATTTTAGAAAATTTTAGGGGTGGGAAGTTTTAATTGTCTAACGTAACTTTGGCAATGCTTTAATTTTTTTTAAATAGTTGAAATTTGTTAAATTTTTGATTTTTTTCAAAAACTTTAAAATCTCTACATTGTTTAAAAACTTTGAAATTTTTAAAATTTTGGAAGTTTTGAAATTATTGAAAGTTTTGAAAACGAGCTTCAAACCCATGTCGAGATTTTCGATGGTAGATCGAGAAATTACGATCGAATGATCTCAATACTCACTACTTTAATATTAAATTTAAATATAAATTTCTAAATGACTAAAATATAATAATATAATATAATATAAAATTTTGAAATTCCAGTTTAAATTCTATTTTTTAATTTAATTTTAATGAATATTCTAAAATTTTAAATTTCTATATTTTGTTTTTTTGGAGGTTTAGCAGCTTCATAGTTTTTTAGTTTCTGAATTTTGGAATTTTAGATGTTTTAGATATTAAGATTACTTTATTTTAGAATGTAGCATTTTAGGATATTAGAACAAAACAATTTAATAATTTGTGGGTTTAGAGTTTTTATATACAAGAATTTCGCTTCAATTTGTGATATTATTGTTCACACCTATAATCTTATTTTTCTGAGTACAATGGTCCTTTGTACGACCGAATAGGATTTAAAATGGATTATTTAATTAATTTAAAAAATCGCAATCAAGCACTCGGACACCTAGTTTCGAGTAGGAATAAGCGAATAATTTGATTATGATTTTCAGTTTCTAAAATTTATTTCATTCAATTCAGTATTTTTCTAAAATTTAAAAATTAAGAGTCTTAGCATTGATTTTCTTACTATTGAAGTTTAAAATTCTTAACTTTCTCAAATTCCAAAATTCTATACTTTAAAAATTATTAAATCCTTAAATTCTACATATGTTTTGTTCAAAAATTGTAAAATTCTAAAAACAATTATCTTAATATCCAAAAATTCAATAATTCTGAACAGGAATTTATGTGAATTCAGTCAACACCATGATAAAAGATACCATTTTGAACATTTTTTTATTATTTCTAGGCAACCTGACGATATCCAGTGTACATCTACGAGAACTGATGAAACTCAACCGGGACATACACGGATTATTCCCATCAGATTTGAGCTGCGTGGATAAAATGAAGTTTAGACCGGTGGAAAAATTAATTCACCCACGAGTCGCTGATTCACTCCGTTTGCATGTTCCGGATGCAAAAGGAACTGCTGTTTATTTAGACGTGATGAGAATGTTTAAATTCGCGATTAAAAGCTACGGATGACAACCAGATGGCGCCCTAGTTCGAATGATGTTGTTTTCTTACAGTTCTGTCAAACTCACGCGAAAAGTAAGTTCATTTTTTTAATTTTGTAAAAAATCACTATTTATGGCTAGAAAAGTGTAATTATTTAAGCGCATCAATTTGGAAACAATCCAATTGCTCTTCTCAAGAAGAAATTATTTCGATAAGTGTTGTTTTTATCACAATATTGGTGTTGCAGTTCTGAAAAATGAAGTGCATCATTCCCGCATGCCGGAACATCGAAACACAAGATCGTAAATTCTTCAGAGTGCCCTCGACAGGACACCACACGTTTCGGCGATGGAAGGAATTTATGCAATTATCTGGAACCCGGAGTGAAAAAATATGCCAGCAGCATTTTAAGGAGACAGATTTTCAGATTCGTTAGTATTTTTATTCCTTTACATAACCTCACAATCTAACGTAAACTTACCAACATAATTTAGGTTGCCGGATCGGGTTGAAGGAAAGTGCTGTTCCATCAGTGAAAATTCCTTTGCTCACGCCTAAAGTGAACCCGAAAGGAGTATGTTGCGTCAAAGGATGTACCACAAAGAGGAGGACAACTCTACAACCGTTTCCGACCCGGCTAACCATGTTTCGGCGGTGGAAACGAGTTTTGGGAATACCAAATGATATGGCTGTGGGAAAATTCAAAATTTGCCTGCGGCATTTCAAAGTGCAGGATCGTTGCAAAGGTAATGAAAAGTATGTTTTAACTAAACATTATGTCAACGTTTGTTTATTTTAGTCACTTCTACCTACCTTAAGTCGAATGCAATCCCATCTAGGCAAATTAAGAAATTGCCAAAACGTCAGAAAACCTCACAGGTCACAACAAAGCCTCCGCTGTCTCATCTTTGGGATCACAACTACTGTTTGTTTTACAAACCTAAATCAAAGACCAACAACATTTGCTATGTGAGCGGATGTTATTCTAGAGTGAAAAATGGCACAAGATTACATCGATTCCCGGCCAAAGGAACTAAGCGGTTTAAACTGTGGCTTAATCTGCTCAAGTGTCGTTTAATGCCCACGAAAAACTCGAAAATCTGCAGCAATCACTTTAAGCAGACAGACTATCTTCCGGGTAAGTCAATCAAATTGTATTACTTTGTACATTTTTTTTAATCATACAAAATTTCTTTGTAGGTGGACGATACTTAAAAAAAAACGCGATACCTTTACCTTTTCCCGTTGGTTTAAGTAGACGCTCGAGCTCGATGAGTACATCTTCAGGTGGCTCTGGTTCCGAGCCGGATGCTGTTATCGACTCATATTCATCGTCCTCTCATCATGGCAGTTTCGAAGAGCGCGGAGACTCCATCCTGAGCGATGTCGACCAAGATGACCAGCTGTCCTTTCTTAACAGCGAGAACGACCAAGAGTTCAACCCTGGGGAAGGTTGCTCACGGCAATTCCAGCCGGATGATTCGACTCATCAATGCACAGAAGATTTGCGTGAAGATGATGCTGGCCTAGATGAGAACAATAACACATACAACGAAGCAAACTCAAACATTCGCAAAAGCGATCAAATGATCTTAACAGATCTTCTAGTTACTGACAAGGAAGTTAACACATGGACTGGTCTGTCTTCAACTGATCAGTTAACTGAAATCTGTCTGGCAGTTCGCACATTAGAGAGCAACTCATTCCCGCGAAAGTTTAAAATGCATGCACCTTTCATTTGAGGCAATCGCCACACTGTTTAGGATTTCTGGCCCAACAGTTGCTAACTATTTTTCGCATACTTTACAAATTTTATCCCTCATTTTGAAAAAAATCATTTATTGGCCGACCAAAGAGGAATTGAGACAAAACGTGCCTCTTTGTTTTCGAGAACATTTTTCAAACGTAACTGTAGTACTAGACGCAACAGAAATTCCCATAGCCACCCTAAAATGTCTCAATTGCCGAATTGCATCATACTCTAATTACAAGTCGCGGCGAACAGTGAAATTCTTGATAGGCGTATCTCCGGTAGGGCTAATTACATTTGTTAGTCAGGCTTACTCAGGTAAAAGTTCAGACAAATTCATTGTGAATGAAGAGAAGCTCATGGACCGCTTAGAGGCCCATTCAGATGAGATAATGGTGGACAAGGGGGTATCAATCGAATCAGAGTGCTCAACGAAGTGCATAAAGTTGCACATGCCACCATTTATGAAGGGAGACAAACTAACACCTCAGGAAGCAAGCCGAAATGAAGCGATAGCGCGTGCAAGAGTGCATGTCGAAAGGGCCATTCAGAGAATCAAAATTTTTGGAATATTTTCGAGCACTATTAATTTGTCTATGCTAGGTAACATTAACGATATAATGACTGTTGTCTGTGGCATTGTAAACTTAAGTCCACCGATATTAAATGATGATAAGTTTTGATCTGTACGCATCAATGTGTTTTTTTTCTCCAAATAACGAAAAGAGAATTGCATTCTTTTTCCTCTAGTGATGTGGATGGGGCCATCCATAAACCACGTGGACACCTTAGGGGAAGGGGGTGGTCTGCGAATTGGGTACCGTAAACTGGGGTCAATCGGGACACATGGGGCGAATTGGGACAGCAGTTTTAACCATGTTGGAGCACAATATTTTGATTTTTCTGGTTGGTTTCGGTTAGAACAGACTCAGGCCAACAAAATGTGTACATCCATTTCAAAATTTAAAAGCTTTAAGTGCTCTAAAAACTGCTGTCCCTATTCAGACTGAAGTCCCGATTACAGATTACGGTACTAAAGCCCTTTGTCAATTTTTTTGTACAACGGTTAAAAACACGATTCAAAACCATTTCTGATCACTTTGTATCATTTTTATGAAAAAAAAATATTGACAAGACAACATTTTTTCGATGGATCAACTATGGTCCCCTTGGAACGAGCTGTCAAGTAGGACCTTTTCTGTCAAGGAGGGCCGTGAAGTTATTAAAAAAAAAAATGAATTAAAAATCAATTTTAAATCCTTTGCGGTCGTTCAAAGGGTCTCAGAAAAATAAGCTTCATCATTAGGAGCAATAATATCGCAAATTTAAACTTAATTTTAGGACCCAATTACAAAAATAGGTCCACTTGATTATTGGATGGTTCCGAGTTGATCGCGAGCAGTGTGACCACGGGTTTGGTTTTCATGTTTAATGATGATTTCGGGAGTCCATATTGTGATGTGATAAGTGCTCATTATTTTCATCATACAGTACTTGTTCGGTAACTGGGCTGAGAACGTAGCCCAGTCACCGAATGCTGCTCGCTAACTGGGCTGACCGAAAAATAACGAGGGGACCACCGATGCATAATATGATGAAATATAAAAATAAAAGTTACACAAATTTATTTACAATGTTTATTTTTATTTTTTCTTTAATTGTGACTTGAAATAAAATAAAATGTCGGAAAAAGTTTTATCTATTTATTGAACATGATTTTTGCATCTAATAAACCCTCGGTCGTTTCGGTGTGTTTTGTTTTTTGACGTTTGTCGCCAGTTATCGAGCGCCTGTTTTTTAGCATAACTTTTGAAGTACTTAACTAAACTTTATAATTTTCAATAGCGATTTATGGGACCCCAAAACGGATCGAATGAGACCAAATCGGTTCAGCCAGTGCCGAGATAATCCAGTGCAATTTTTTAAATCAACATCTCGCCACACACACAGACATTTGCTAAGAATTTGATATTGAGTCAATATGTATACATGAAGGTGGGTCTAGGAGGTCAAATTTAAACACCCAAAAGGCCATGCTCTCTTAGAAACAAAATTTTAAAATGTAAAAAATCATCAACCAATTTTGATGAAACTTTCAGACCAGGTCCAGTTTTTAGTCTAGTTTCAAATGAACTTTGAGTTGGGTCAGAATATATTTTATATATTCTATAACCTTTTCAGAGCCAGTAAATGTTTTTTGACATGTCGCATTATGGGAATTACAGATAACATTTTTCTACCATGAACCATGTTCCGGGTTCACCGGTTCCAGGTGGCCAAATTGTCCGGATGGTCTCGGAAAGTCTTTTGAGTGATAGCATTCATCTTTTCAGATCCAGTAGATATTTTTTGACATGTCGCTTGACATATTTCTGTGACTTCAATATTTTGTCCCCCACGGTTGTACTACGGAACCGGTTCCGGTGGTCCCAGGTCTATGTGGAGGGGTCATCATATGCCATATACGCATAGGAGTATTTATTTTTGATAATACTTCAGTTTTTTCCACTAAAACTTTATACTGTTGAAGAAAAATATTAAGTAAACATAAAGTGACCCCACTGGCCCAAACAAAGGTATCCCAAGGGAATCTGCGATAAATCCGGAACAATCTGGAATTCTGACCCAACTCAAAGTTCATTTGAAACTAGACTAAAAACTGGACCTGGTCTGAAAGTTTCATCAAAATTGATTGAATCCAACCGGAGATATGATTTTTTACATTTTAAAATTTTGTTTCTAAGAGAGCATGGCCTTTTGGGTGTTTAAATTTGACCTCCTAGACCCACCTTCATGTATACATATCGACTCAATATCAAATCGTTTTCCGAGTGATTTCATAGCCTTTCCTCAGTAAGGTGAGGAAGGCAAAAAAGGGGTTATGTGTGGTGAGTCACCCAAAACATCTTTTACGCAAATGTACCGACGTTTTACTGCTCCATCCGATAGAAGGCGTGGTCAGGCTTTGAAATGTTTATTCAAAAACTATTAAAAACAATTAGTATTGATAAACAAAATTAATAAATCAATAATTTAAAATTTCTTTTAAAAAAACAGAAAATTAGATTTTTTCAAATTCTAATTCTAGAAAAACTAAAATTAAAAAAATATAAAATTATGTAATTATGAAATTTAATGATGTTTAATTATGAAACTATGAAATTATGAAATAAGGAAATTAAGAAATTAGGAAATAAGGACATTGAGAAATTAGGAAATTAGGAAATAAGGGAGCGTTCTTTTATTACGTAACGCAGTAGGGGGGGAGGGGGGGTCGGAGGCCGTGTTACGCTCAATACAAAATTTCTAAAATTTGTATGGAAATTTTGTTACGAGGGGGGGGGAGGGGGTCTAAAAGTCCGATTTTTCGCGTTACGTAATAAAAGAACGCTCCCTAATGAAATAAGGAAATTAAGCAATTAGGAAATTATGAAAATATGAAATTATAAATTAAGGAAATTATGAAATTGTAAAATAAGGAAATTAAGAAATTAGAAAATTAGGAAATCAGGGCATTAGGAAATTTGGAAATTTGGAAATACGGAAAATCTGTCCTTATAGATTCTGCATTTTGAGATTCGCCGGGATTTTTAATATTATTTTATTGAATTCAAAATCATTAAAATGTTTGTAACTTTCAGTCGCATTCAAAAAGTAAAATTCAAATTCTTTGATTTTTTCATCAAAATTGCAAACAAGCACCGCGGGATGAAAAGTCAAATGACACTTTCCGTTTCTGTTACTTTTCAGCTGCGTACCGCTTGAGAAAAATCTTTTCGTGACCCTTTCCTTGACCATTCCTTGGGCGTTTTTTTTTGTATGGAGTTTTGCGTTCCTTCCGATCTGCGTATCAGCCTTGAACCTAGAAGTCCAAAGGATTGAATAGGGAGAGCACCCAAATCTCTTTTAACTCCTTAAATCCTTCCACACCAGGATTCGAACTGACGACTTAAAAATTACGATACCAACCGCCAACCAGCGACTCTTGTTTGGTGTATTTATTGTTTGTACTTATACGGGGGAGAAGACTCCTACGGGCCAATACGCACCTCCAAAGAAAATGGATCAAAAAATTGCTTTACGAACCGCGACGACGTTTACTTCTCCATCCGATGGGAGGCAGGAGCAGATGGGAATCGAACCCATGATAATCCGCTTACAAAGCGATCACAGTAACCATTCATCCACGCCTGCCGTGAAGCTAAGCACCCAAAGAAATCGCTCCCTCTTCTTTGTTCTGCTGTTCGTAAAGCTATTTATCGACTTCTTTCTTCTGGAGCTGCGAAAAGCGCTGCACTATTTTAAAAATTCTAAAAAAGAAAAACAAAAAAATATAGTTTTGGGTATTTTATTGTTTTCAGATTTCATTGATAAAAAAAACAGCTAACATTATTACGTATTACCGTTTGTTAATTTTTTGAGCATTTTCTCGAAACATAATTTTTTGAGTCCACTCACTACTACCGATACAAATTCTTTATCAAATGGTACTTCTAGCAACTGAAATTTATCATCTTTGGCAGAATATATAATAAAGTGACTGATAATACAATTTAGAATGTACATATTAATTTGTACCTGACAATAATATACATGAGCCTATTCAACTCAAAGTTTTCACTATTTGGGCACTTTTTAATGTAACTGTTAACGGTTTTTGATGTAAGAATTTCGACAAGTGTCGCTTCCTTATTCATGGGACATTTAATCTCTAATATAATGCCAGAGGATGGATCAAACCCATCCGGCGAACCAGCAATCCAACCCTCAGTCGGGTGAATTACAAGTCCACATTTTTTCACATTAGGGTTCTCGCGCCGATAACATGCAAACACCAACGGTTCGGTATCTTTTCCATGTTTCGTAGCGGCCACCTTAAGAGCTTTGACTTCCCAGTACTGAGAAATCTTTTTCTCCCAATCAGGATTTTTGTTGCTCAAATATGTGAATAAATTGTAAGCGGAACTCGCGGTGATTCTCTTAGAACGAAGGATTTTCCACAAATTGGTATTTTGCTCTTGTGTTTCAACTGCTAATTCTATGACTCGTGGCAAGCTCAACCGAATATTCCTGTTGTAATATTCTTCCTCAACTTGCAGTATCGAATAGGCAACGTTGAGCACGACGGATGAAGGTTTGGTTAGGTAACTTTCGAGTTCTTCCATTGTTAGGCAATCACTTATCACTCCTTGCATGGCACGATTCGGATAAATTTTTGGAATATTTAAGTATCTACCAGAAGTATGCTTAAATATGGCAGAGTTTTTTGACACTAAAAAAAATAACAATTAGTTTCATCATATTAAAAAATAACAGAAATAAATACCATTTAAAATTCGTGAGAAACTTGTTTTCAAAATGTCTTCGAGGGTTTCAACATCACTGGTATTCAACGGTTTTTGTTTGGGAACACAGCACATATCTGAAACGCGCTTGGCGTCCCATTCTGCCCGTTTCTCGCTTTTAGTTGTTCCCCACGCTTGTTTAATGTCAGTACAAGACATGTACTCCAGCATGGGGTCCCTGTGGAGTGGAGAAAGAAAAAAAATAATTGGAAATCATCACTCTAAGGGAAAACATTTACGAAAACATCAACATTTACAATACCGTTACCTGGGGCGAATCGGGACTACAGTCTGAATAGGGACAGAAATGGATGTACACATTTTGTTGGTTTGAGTCTGTTCTAAATCAAAATAGTGTGCTCCTACATGGTTAAAACTGTTGTCAATTCGCCCCATGTGTCCCGATTCGCCCCAGTTAATGGTACTAATGTAAATCATTGTTAAAACTACTGTCCAAATTTGTCTTTTTTTGTTGAACTGTCGCAACTCGTATTTAGTCAATATTTATACATAATATACATACTTTTCTAAGTGCAAAAGGCATGCAATTACATGTTTGCATTTCTGCGTTCCTGCCCTGCAGGAACATTTAAGTACCCAACCGGATATATCCGTTCCGAGCTTCAACACAACCTCATGCGGTTTCTCCCTGGGATTAGAGCTTCTGGTCACTCGAGCAACAACTTCCCTCCGACCTAGCCGATTGATCGTGTAACCTATACTCCGCACATGGTTGGCATCAAACACGGCACTTCCTTCCTTGAGCGGCCGAGATGCCTCACCGATGTAGTCAATAATATCTGCCAGGGACACACCAAAATCCTCGGTCGAATGCTCCGCTCCGAAATCTGGAATTGATTACATAACCTATAATTTCAATTTGTTTTTTCGATCGATTATTTCTCCAAAAGATTGTAACCAATCCTTTTCATTTTTGGTACCAAAAGAAAGAGTTTAAAAAGTTCTACCTGACGAATCCATTTTTTCTTCAATAATTGCAGTTTTTTAATATATATTGTTAACAGAACTCCAAAAAACGTTTGACACGCGTAAACAAAACAAGCTCAAGTCATTCTTCGTTTAGTTCCAGTTATGAAATATGGAGGCGCTGTAGGTATCTCAGAGTTTGACGTTTGGGCGCCAATCGGCATTCATGGACGCTGACTTGTCCCCTGAGCAAAGAATATTCAACGCTTGGTATGTTCAGTTAACATTTAAATTCTTCAAAATCAATAACATTATCTGTTTTGGTTACAGGACCTGTTTGTTTTTCTTTAGAGCATGGAGAAATTCATCAATTACAAAGCGAAAAACGGTTGAAAATTGTATCACCACGAACTGTTACTGGGGGATCGAAATCAATGCCCACGCCCTTATCAACTTCACCGTGTTGTGCAGAGAGAAAAACTACGAGTTTGATATAACCTTGCTGCAAAGCCAAACCTGCGAGTCCTTTTTCCGAGCAGCCCGATCTTTTACCTCGACTGAGTCAACTGTCGTAAATTTCAACATGCAGACATTTGAATCACGTCTAAACCGAATCGAGGCAAGGATTGGGATTATGCACAGCAGAAAAGACGATTTTATATTTCCGCAGCTGAGAACTATCGACGAGCAGCAACCAGAACGAGGACTTCCGTCGGATGCAACAATTATAGAAATTGTTGAAAAAAGTCAAGCTGAGGCAGTTCGTTTGCTGAAAATCTTCGAGCTGGATAAACCTGACTTTTCAGAAAGCATTTATATCAGGGAACCGAAAACCAAGCGCGGCGACAATGCCAACTTTGAATTCGTTGCTGTGCCTGAACATTTCGAACAAGAAACGGGCGTGGATGTGTTCGATATAGAAGAAATCAACATGAACATTTCGTCAGAGCTGCACGTTAAGGACTCCAAGGATTGTAACAGTCGCAACACATTCAAAATTAGAGATAAGAGTGGAAAAGTGGTTGATGTCAAAAAATCTACATTCATTTGGATGTTGAAGGAAGATGTTGATAGTAGAGTTTCAACGGATCGGGTTCACCGATTCAACGAGAAGAGCAACAAGGAACCAATTGTGTTGGTTCACGAAAATCAAATCCGCGAAAACGTTGTTGTTGGAGAATGGCTTTTAATTAAGTTCGATAATTCATTCTTAGTAACTAAAGTGTACCAGTTTACATACTTAAGTGGGAAGCGGAAAGCATATTCTGGACTGACGGCCCCGGTCGAGGCACCTGAAGGCGTTGATAGGAAAGGAATTAAACTCAGAGGAAACTTTTTTGATTTGATCTACATAGAAGGTGAATACCGGTTGGAAATGGTTGAGAAAAGTGAAAAAATGTGCGTAGGAATTGAAAACTATGTATCCCATCTGGAAAAACCAAAATTCACCTCACAAGGGTTTGTTATCTACTCTGGAAGATCCGCTGATTACCTTAGTTCGAAGATTGTTTAGAAAGAAGCACTAAACACTAACAAATACATACATAAAAGATATACATAAACAAAACATTAAACTGTTCTTTTTATTATTCCCATCTCACTTAATGGCTCTTCTGCTATGGTATTTTTTATATATTTCTGTGGCATTGTCCCATTTACATTGTTTTGTTTGATTTGTCATGTAAATTGTTACTGATTTTACTATAAGAAAGGCCTTTTTTTTTTTTTTCATCTCGATTTATTATACTAATGTTTATTTAGACTCTTGAACTTTTTCAAAATAAGAGAAGAAATTTGCATGAAAAAGTGGTTTTAAGAGGATAATTGCTAGATTTAATGACGGAAAAACGAGCGCGCAAAACTCTCTTTTGAAAAATATCTGCGTTGTCCCGTCACGAGAAGAAGTATATCGTTTGTTGTGCGCTATCTTGTGACATATACCATTTTGGTCGAACATGAGTCGATGATGACGTTTTGCTATACTTAACAAACACTACAAGATGCATTAATCCGATTTTGGGAACTCGCTTCCGTTTCTCGGATGTCGCAAAACACATTTGTGACATAGACCATTTTATCATACACGTCATACATGTTGTTAGAAAATGTGGAATTTTTTAAAAAGATAAACATATTTGTGTTGATACTTATTTTTTTTTAAAGCATTTCCATCTTTTGATTTTGAAAATATTCTGATTAAACCATTGATTTAAGTCTTCTTTAGTTTGTATGGGAATTCTGTGCACACTTGTGACACGTAGTACAATTTTATTTTCAAAACACACTTGTGACACGTGCTTTTCAGATTTTTGTTTACATAATTTGCTGTATCTTTTAACTGCACTCAAAAAAAAATGAGTTCGCGTACACGTGAACAGCGTTCATGCCAACGGGAACCAGGAAGAAAACTGTTCATCTTTTATAGTGCATTGCACCAAGAAAGTGAACAGTTTTCTTCCTTGTTCCCGTTGGCATGAACGCTGTTCACGTTTACGAGAACTCATTTTTTTGAGTGTGGTGTAACCAGATTAGTTGAAACTTGGAGCGTTTGTTTGGCGATAGTATACGAACCGATTGCTTCAAATAGTTTGACTCAATCATTCATAGTTTTGAAATTATTTACACTCAAACTTTAAAAATCGAAAAATCGAAAAGTTCCAAATGGTCATTGTCAAAGAGAGTTTTGCGCGCTCGTTTTTCCGTCATTGAGTCTAGCAGTTATCTTCTTAAAACCACTTTTTCATGCAAATTTCTTCTCTTATTTATGTTTTTGAGTTTCAACTAAACTTTACAAAAAAAAAAAACTTATTTCACACTTAAACTCTCGTCCTCAAAATTATTCCGCGAGCTAACAATTTAGCGAAAAATGCAAAGTGCAACACAAATTTTTTAACAGTGAAAAGATATCCATCCGTCGCGGAAAATGTTTTTACGAGGAAAATGGCGTCATGTTTTAGCACTTGTTGGGCTACGCCATCCGGAGAGAGAAAACTTAGTGGTGTTAGTGTATCTATAATTTTCTCTCGCGAAAATAGTTGTGAAAAAGCAGAGTACAGAGAGAAACAGTTTTTTTTGCCGCGCGCTCCTGGCTCCTCGCTCTTCCCGGAAAAGAAGACACTTGAGAGCCGAGAGAACATGCTGGACAGTGTTGGTGTTGGTGTAACGAAGGCGGCCAACAACAGCAGCTTGACGCGCCGATTGCGGAGGAAGTTGCAGCTTGAAACCCGCATGGCGCTACTGCTTCGGACCCGGTGAGAGCGTTCCTTTTATGTTTTGCTTTGTTTCTCTTCTTGAATGGTGTTAGTGTGAGCAAGCGAATGTTCGTGATTACGATGTGAGAGAATGAGTGATTGGCTGTATGTGTGTGTGCTTCTCTTCCCGAATACCACAGTTGACTCACAGTAGAGGTCACAAACTCACAGATCGAATCCGTGTCAAATTCAATTTTCGTATTTTGAAGTAGAACTACGCCGCGTCTTTTGAAATTTTATTTTTTATGCTTTTTAACAGTTCACGTCGCGTTCGTTGCGGAAGGTTTCCGTTGTCGTCGTTCGTTTTACCTCGTGTTTGTTTGTTTTTTGCCTTTCTTCGGTTAATTGTTCGGCTAGAGACACCAATGTTGCTATTGCTGAAAATAACAAATGCACAATATATTTTCCCGGCGATTCAGTCTTTCCACAGCCGGCTGTCTAAGAATGAATCGATTTTAATTTAACACCAAATTTTCTCTTACTATTTACTCGATACAGCCGGCTGTATGAGTTTAAAACCTACTTAAACGTAAAATTGAAAATATATAAATCATTATTTTCCTCAGTACAGCAGGCTGACTGAGTATAATAATCTATTATTATAAATTTATAAATCATAAATCTTTAAATCATCCACATTACTCATTACAGCCGGCCGTATGAGTTTAATATCATAAAACATAAACCACTTTTTATCAACCCGCAATACCTTTCGAGGTATATCCTAGGGTCCTACCTTTCTACTAACATTGAGTCCAAAACCTCCCTACAAACATCTATACCACTAAGGTGACGCAGGGATCCTTGCGCACTTTAGATAGGTGTTTACTAACATTCCTTCCGCTCCCCAAAGGATAGCTTAGACCCGGCAAGGACCCCCTTATGCACTGGGCTGTATTACACACTCATCAAAAGATGAAGACATGGTATCTCCCGTGTTGGATTATTGTTCCGGATGAGGGTCTAACACAGCCACACCAAACAGTGGGATAAGCGTTGTGGAGCCATCCGTGGATAGGGCGTCCTAAAATGCTAATGCTAATGCTAATGTTTATTTAGACTCAAATCAAACAACCCATAATTATTTAAAATATAAGTTCTACTTGGATACGCTATTTGAAACTTTTTTTTAATGATTTTTAACAGTATTTAGATTGAAGACCAACTAGAGCAGCGATTCTCAACCTTCTTCTAGGCTGGTACCCCCTGCCATGTAAATCAAGTAGGCCCGGTACCCCCGTTGAGAATCGCTGAACTAGAGGATTGCATATTCTGGACTGACGGCCCCAATCGTGGCACCTGAATGCGCAAAGGAAACTTATTTGATTATTTAGATTGACAAAATTGAACATTAACAAAATCCTCTCAAATCATAGCATCGTCTCGTCAGATTCCTCACAACTTTTGTTTCTTCATTATTGTTTTAAACTAGGCACAAGTGAAGAAATTCAGTCCTTAGTGTGGCTGCTTTAAGACATCGTCCAACTTTACCAATTTCCGGTTGTCCTCAAACTACTCTTTGTTGATGGCAAGGTTTACTGCTTTCCATTTCCAATTCCACTCATCCAATTTGCTTCCACAATCTAACCAACCTGTTTCAAAATAATTTAACTACATAATTCAACCGACCGCTCCGTCTGGAAGTGACCAAAGTTGACTGCCATGGTTCCATAGCACATCGGATAAAGTGGGAAGATTTCATTTGATTTGAATTCCACAATATCTTCAAAAAAAATGACAACAAACAACATCCATCGAATTGTTTACGTTGTTTAAAGAAAACTGTCAAAAGCGAACATCACAGATGTGCGAGGAGATGTGTTGGTTGTGTCGAGATGTTAGCAGATTTTGTCAGATGTAAGCCGCTATTTTTAATTGCTTCGGATTTCATCGGATTTCATTGGATTAAAGAAGATGTCTCAATTTTCGTTATTTCTTTCGGGATTCGATGATTTTTTATAAAATCCGGCTGTGTCGTTCCCCTCGCGCAAAACATACGTTGCCAGTGCCGATTTATTTTGCATCGGCCAATCTGTCTCCCTCGACAATCTGTATTATGAAGCTATCGAGAAATTAAAAAGAGAGATGTGAGCCGGTAACATGGAGTTAAACTTTCGCAACTGTCATGGTAAACTTCACAGAAGCTTGACAGAAAGTTTAACTCCATGTTGCACTTTTGATTTCTCGATAGACAAATATGTTTAATTCTTTCATTTGAATACAAAACTTATTCAAATTTGGTAAACATTTTTGCAAATTGTAACTATTTTCCAAATGGTTATTTAATGTTTCTATATGGTAATGGTTAAAGAAGATTCGGTCTACAGCTTTACGTCAGTACTCTCATGACCACTGTACCATTTGTCGGCGGAGGTACAAAAAGGCATGTTCAACTTACAAGCGTTACAACAAACTCCGGTACAGGCAGTACGTCCACAAAACACAATGCGATCTCAAGCGAAACCCGAAGAAATTCTGGTCATTTGTAAAAACTAAATACAAAGAGAACGGTCTGCCCTCGTCGATGGTGTACGGAAGTCGTGTAGCGTCAAATTCGGAAGAAAAATGTACCCTGTTCGCTGAGCACTTCGCGTCTGTTTTTAATAAGCCAGATGTCCAGAACGACATTGATCCTGCTTGCCTCGATGCTGTTCCGTCCAATCTCGTAAGCGTGGACACGTTTGACGTCACCGGAAGTATGCTGCGCAAGGCGATTGCAAAGCTGAAGTCATCATTCGTTGCTGGGCCTGATGGTTTTCCTGCCGCTGTAATCAAACGTTGCGGAAGTATGCTGGAGGTGCCTTTGCTCAAAATATTCAACATGTCCATGACTGAGGCAACTTTCCCAGAAGAATGGAAGAAGTCGTACATGTTCCCAGTTTTCAAGAAAGGAGAAAAGCGGCGTGTTGAAAACTATCGAGGAATAACTTCACTGTGCTCGTGCTCAAAGGTTCTAGAACTTATCATGTGTGATTATCTCATGTTCAACTGCCGTAACTATATAACTTTTGAGCAACATGGGTTCGTCGCCGGCAGATCGGTTACAACGAACCTGATGGAGTTTGTCACCACTTGTTTCAACAGTATGTCTGAGGGGTTACAAGTTGATGCTGTTTATACTGATCTCAAGGCCGCCTTTGACCGCATAGACCATGATATTGCACTGATGAAATTTGCCAAACTAGGATTCTCGTCCCGCATTTGCAGCTGGCTAGAATCGTACCTCAAGGGAAGACGGTTGCAGGTGAAGATTGGAAGCAGTTTATCAGTAGAATTTTGCAATTGGTCTGGCGTTCCCCAAGGTAGCAATCTTGGACCGATCGGCTTTGCACTCTTCTACAACGATGCTGGGCTATCACTTCACGGAAATTGCAAGTTAATTTACGCAGATGACCTCAAGTTATTCACAACCATCGAGAGCCTTGCTGATTGTTACGTTCTCCAATCGCACATTGATGCCTTCGCTGAATGGTGTCGCCTTAATCGCATGACATTAAGCATCGAAAAGTGCATGGTCATCTCATTCCATCGCAAAACGAAACGGCACGTTTTCACATTCGACTACACACTCCTCAACCAGCCCATACAGCGAGTCGATTGCGTGAAGGATTTAGGAGCCTTGCTCGATTTTAACTTGACATTTCGCCAGCAGCAAGCATCAGTCATCGAAAAGGCTAATCGCCAACTCGGCTTCATGTTCCGAGCTACCCGTGAGTTCGACGATCCCGCTTGCCTTCGTACTCTGTATTATGCTCTCGTACGATCCCATCTGGAAACCTCCTGTATTATCTGGGCACCTTACCATCAGAACTGGATCGACAGGATCGAACGTATTCAGCGAAAGTTCGTCTGGTTTGCTGCTAGAAACTTTAACTGGCGTGACCCTTCAAATCTTCCCCCGTATGAACACAGATGCGAGCTGCTGGGGTTGATGACGCTCGAGAACAGACGGAAGCTGTCGAAAGCCATGTTTGCTGCCAAGCTGCTCACGGGTGAACTGGACTGTCCTAACCTTCTCGAACAACTAGGCGCCGCAGTTCAAGCTAGATCTCTTCGTACTCGCAGCGGATTTTTGCATCGTACGCTCAGCACTACCGAGTACATGCGACACTCGCCATTCCGATCTCAGAAGGTTTTTTTAAGTTCATCACCACAATCGATATAGTTTTCGTTTATCCGGGATTGTAAGAAAAACCTTAAAATACCCGGATAAACGAAAACTATATGAATTCTAGTGAGGACCTTAAAACAACCTTATGAGTTATGGTCACCATTTGTAATAATGTTATTTGGCGGAAAAATGTACCCTGTTCGCTGAGCACTTCGCGTCTGTTTTTAATAAGCCAGATGTCCAGAACGACATTGATCCTGCTTGCCTCGATGCTGTTCCGTCCAATCTCGTAAGCGTGGACACGTTTGACGTCACCGGAAGTATGCTGCGCAAGGCGATTGCAAAGCTGAAGTCATCATTCGTTGCTGGGCCTGATGGTTTTCCTGCCGCTGTAATCAAACGTTGCGGAAGTATGCTGGAGGTGCCTTTGCTCAAAATATTCAACATGTCCATGACTGAGGCAACTTTCCCAGAAGAATGGAAGAAGTCGTACATGTTCCCAGTTTTCAAGAAAGGAGAAAAGCGGCGTGTTGAAAACTATCGAGGAATAACTTCACTGTGCTCGTGCTCAAAGGTTCTAGAACTTATCATGTGTGATTATCTCATGTTCAACTGCCGTAACTATATAACTTTTGAGCAACATGGGTTCGTCGCCGGCAGATCGGTTACAACGAACCTGATGGAGTTTGTCACCACTTGTTTCAACAGTATGTCTGAGGGGTTACAAGTTGATGCTGTTTATACTGATCTCAAGGCCGCCTTTGACCGCATAGACCATGATATTGCACTGATGAAATTTGCCAAACTAGGATTCTCGTCCCGCATTTGCAGCTGGCTAGAATCGTACCTCAAGGGAAGACGGTTGCAGGTGAAGATTGGAAGCAGTTTATCAGTAGAATTTTGCAATTGGTCTGGCGTTCCCCAAGGTAGCAATCTTGGACCGATCGGCTTTGCACTCTTCTACAACGATGCTGGGCTATCACTTCACGGAAATTGCAAGTTAATTTACGCAGATGACCTCAAGTTATTCACAACCATCGAGAGCCTTGCTGATTGTTACGTTCTCCAATCGCACATTGATGCCTTCGCTGAATGGTGTCGCCTTAATCGCATGACATTAAGCATCGAAAAGTGCATGGTCATCTCATTCCATCGCAAAACGAAACGGCACGTTTTCACATTCGACTACACACTCCTCAACCAGCCCATACAGCGAGTCGATTGCGTGAAGGATTTAGGAGCCTTGCTCGATTTTAACTTGACATTTCGCCAGCAGCAAGCATCAGTCATCGAAAAGGCTAATCGCCAACTCGGCTTCATGTTCCGAGCTACCCGTGAGTTCGACGATCCCGCTTGCCTTCGTACTCTGTATTATGCTCTCGTACGATCCCATCTGGAAACCTCCTGTATTATCTGGGCACCTTACCATCAGAACTGGATCGACAGGATCGAACGTATTCAGCGAAAGTTCGTCTGGTTTGCTGCTAGAAACTTTAACTGGCGTGACCCTTCAAATCTTCCCCCGTATGAACACAGATGCGAGCTGCTGGGGTTGATGACGCTCGAGAACAGACGGAAGCTGTCGAAAGCCATGTTTGCTGCCAAGCTGCTCACGGGTGAACTGGACTGTCCTAACCTTCTCGAACAACTAGGCGCCGCAGTTCAAGCTAGATCTCTTCGTACTCGCAGCGGATTTTTGCATCGTACGCTCAGCACTACCGAGTACATGCGACACTCGCCATTCCGATCTCAGAAGGTTTTTTTAAGTTCATCACCACAATCGATATAGTTTTCGTTTATCCGGGATTGTAAGAAAAACCTTAAAATACCCGGATAAACGAAAACTATATGAATTCTAGTGAGGACCTTAAAACAACCTTATGAGTTATGGTCACCATTTGTAATAATGTTATTTGGCGGACCTTGATAACTATTGGTCAAATGGTCACCATAAGTAATAGAGTTATTTTAATGTTTGTAATGGTAAACAATTTTCTTGATGACTTTAAAAAACTGTTTGCAGATGTTTTCTCAAATGGTTACCTTAAATCATAAGGTAATTTTAATGTTCAAATGGTTCATATTGATTCACGATTACCATATAGAAACATTAAATACCCATTTGAAAAATAGTCAGAATTTGCAAAAAGCCTTTACCAAATTTGACTAAGTTTTGTTTTCAAATGAAAGAATCAAACTTTTTTGTCTGTAGCTTCATAAGGGGTTGGGTTTGTGCTGGAGTCGGATTTGGGCAACTTCCGGAACAAGATTTTGTCTGACTAAGTTGCCGGAAAAGTGTACGATCTACTCATCGATGGTGGGGCTGATAAAAGCGAAGAATTACAACTTTGGCGGAAGGTTTGTGAACCATATGGTAAAGGCATTCACTTTACGGTGAAGTGTTCGTCGTGCAGCTGCACCTGTAGTACCAAGTTATGTGGACATCATTTGACTTACTTGGCCCTGGATTTTACCCACATTTGAGCTGCCAAAGAAAGCCAATCCGAAGTTTACCAATTTTAATTAACAGAATCTAAACCAACAAAAAGAGAAAACAAACGGAGGAGCTCAAGAACAAAAAGGCTCGAAAATGTCGGTTCCTTTTGATGCGCTATAATTCCTTTGAGTTTCGTTGACGATTCAATTTTAAGCATTTCATGTTTGTGATAATTGTTACTTTATTTCAATTGTATGAGCGAATCATTTTTCAACAGTTGATAATTTTGGATTTACGGAATATTTGCGAGAGCAGGTAACGAGCGTAGCGAGAGAAGAGAAACGAAAGAGCGCGCCAGGCAGAGTATTATTACTCTGCATTTCGCGCTCTCTCGTTTCTCTTCTCTCGCTATGCTCGTTACCTGCACTCGTTGCAGGCTGGCGCAGGCAAAAACAGTCTGAAGTGAAACGTTTGTGCGGCTGGTTGTTGTCTATGTTTTGTGCGCAGGTATAATTTTCAAACAAATCATTTGATTTACCAGATACTTTGTTTATATTTTTCTTTTTTGTTCATTTCAGCGCCGTGGAGAACTTGAAACAACGGAACAGATGGTGCTGGAGGATTCGGCGGCAGCCGACCAACAAAACAAAGCGAAGCGAACGCACGATTGGCATTAATCAAGGAAATCATTTGAATCATCAGATAAGTACACACATTTGAATGTTACATTCTACTCGATACTTTGTGATTTTTTTTCTTATTTTTTCAGGTCGTCCAACTTTGGAAGTATGATCAACCGAACAGAATCGGCAATCAACTAGAATAAAAGCCGAAAAAGTTTTAATATTATTGTTGTGAACCATCCGTCAAAAAGTGAACAATTCTGTCCAAATTTGGTAGGTAAAAAATGCTAGAAAAACTATTAAAAACCATTTGAAAACTATTTCTCAAATAGTGGAACCGGGAGAAAATTATAGAATTAACCTTAAATAACCATATGAAAACTATTTCTAAAATAGCAAATAGCAAGAAAAACCCCTAAAAAACCATTTGTACGAACCATTCGTAAAAGAGTAGCAGCAAGGTTAAAAATTCAGATCTCACATTCCAGTTTGACAGCTTGCCCAGAGCAGACGTGTGTCCTTTGAGCGCGTTTTTGACGGTGTTTTTTTTTTAACTTTCGCCGACGGCCATGGCGGCGGCCGCGACGGCGGAGAGTGGGTGGACGGAGTATAGAACCGAGGATGGAAGGCCGTTCTACTGGAACGCGGCCATGAAGAAAAGTGTGTGGGAGAAACCGGACGGGTTCCAACCCAAAACGCAGGCGGCGACGGGCATGGAGGTGGAAGTCTCCGAAGGAGGAGGAGAGGACGGGGGCGAATTTCGTCCCGTAGTCAAGGTTCGGCGTAGGAAGGCTAACGAGGAAATCAACGTCGGCGATGGCCAGGAAGTGGAGAAACTGCTCAGCAACAACAAGTTCAGCCCGCTAGCGGAGAAGAGCAACAACAATAACAATGCGAATCCAGCAGCAGAAAAAACCACTCCTGTGGTACCAGCTCCCGGCAATTCGGCCGGGGAGAAGAAGCAGCCGCCGCTGGTGGTGAAAGAAACGAGCTTCGCCCGCCTTGCGAAGGTGATGTCGACATGTGATGTCCAGCCGGAACACAAACTGACGCGGTACGGCACCAAAATTACGTGCTTCTCGAGCGACGACTTCGACACGGTGCAAGCCCACCTGAAGAAGAACAAGGTGCAGTTCTACACGCACGGAAAGCGCAGTGCGAGACCGCACCGGGTAGTAATGCGAGGTCTCCCGAACGCGGAACCGGATTACGTCAAGGAGCTGCTCAAGACGGAACATCAGCTGGACGTCTTGGCAGTACACGCCATCAGGCGGAAGCAGCAGCTTCCCGCCATCGATGAGACGCCTTTCATCGTGCTCTTCCCCAAGGGTCACACCAGTCTGAAGGAGTTGAGTAGCAAGGTAAAGAAAGTGGGACCAGTCGTCGTCCGGTGGGTGGCCTACCGGAACAAAGAACCGCACGTGACCCAGTGCAAGAACTGCTTGCAGTTCGGTCACGGAACCAGTAACTGCCATCTCAAGCCCAGGTGCAGCAGCTGTGGGGGTGCCCACAGCACAGAAAAGTGCAAAGCAGAAGAAACGGAAGCCAAGAAGTGTGTCAACTGCTCTGGATCCCACGAGGGTCTGGACCGCAGCTGTCCCAAACGTGCGCAGTTCATCCAGTCGAGGCAGCAGGCGTCCACGCCGAAGCCGCCAGCATGGAAGAAGGACAAACAGACTCCGGCAGGAGCCACGTTCACCGCGGCGGATTTTCCTCCGCTACCTGGAGCGGTGCCGTCCGTTGGGACGGAAGAAAAGCATCCTCGTCCCGCAGGAAGAAGTCCAGATAATACTGGCGCCGGCGCCGGTGCAACCCCGAAGGAGGATCAAGGCGAACCGAAGCTGTACAGCGAGTCGGAGCTGTGGTCCATTTACCGAGAGTACAGAGTTCGCTTGAGGCAGTGCAAGACACCCGAGGAACAGATCGATGTGATCGCACACTTGCTGACACATGGCACGAGAAAATGATCATCTAAGACGATTTTTTTATTATTTTTTTCTACTTCTGATCCTCGGTCCTAACCTGGTCACAGCACCTAAAAGGACCTAATAAAAATAAGCCACGAAAAAAAAAAAAAAAAAGGTTAAAAATTGTATGAAAAACCTTAAAATACCATTTAAAAACCATTTCTGAAACAGTAAAAACCGGAGGAAAAAGGTCGCTTCCACGCGAAGCTTGCCACGGCACTACCGGAAGAGCTGTTGGTCCCAGTACTGCTTATTGATCACTGATCTGATTCTGGCTGGACAGGATTTGCTGAAGGTGTCCATCGAGTACCTACGTCTCGGCTTTCGGATTTGGTGGTTCCGCCTGGCCTGCTTCCACAGCAGCTGGTAAATCTCGTACGTCCAGATGTGCTGTTATGCTGATTATGCTGTTCATGTAAATTAAAGTGGGATGAAAGTTGGTTAAAGCTATGGTCTACCATCAGGAGATCAAATAGATTTACCTCTCGATCCGCAAATCGTTCAGCCTTGCTGCACAGAGCCAACTTCTCGAAGATGATCGCCTGCCGCAGTGGTTTCTTGCCGGCCTTTCCCTCTCAGACGATGCATTTGTTCTGTTGTAGCAGTCGACCATGTTTCTCTTGTGGACATCGCAGTCCCACAGGTAATCTATTGCGAGCAGGTCGTTACCGTGCCGCAACTTTAACGAGCCCATATATTCCGCCTTTTGCAGCTACCACAATTCTTCCCGGATTACCACAGGCAAAGGCCTAAGCTGCAGCAGCACCAGAAATGCACTACCGACCTTGATCAGGTGGTCCTTGCCGCAGGGAAATCTATAACGAGATGTTAGTGAACGCCATTTCCTACTTAATTTTTCTTTCTCACCACCAGTTTGACCAGGAATGCTGCTAGGGGAACTTGCACATTCACTCGTTCCGCTGGCCGCACAAGTCCTGAATGATATTTTCATGTAGCAGCTCCTGGGTATAGGTCTTGGCCACGTACCGAAGCGATCGCTCGTAATCGAAAACAGCCAAATCTTCTGTCTCGCTCCTTTGTAATGAACACCGCCCTCCGAAGCAACCAACGCCTGACATTCCGGATCAAACTCCGGCTTGAACACTTTGCTCTACATTTTATCGTCCTGCTCGCGTTCTCTTGACATTTCTGCACACGGTCCTGCGAACTCCCCTCGACGACGAAAGAATCCGGTGCCAACCGCAGTTCTATCGGTTGTCCAAGTTCCGATCTCGCTGCTGCTAGTGGTCAAGCGGGAATGCTCGGTCTCTGTCCAGGAACAAGGGTCCGCCGCGGGTCTGCGAGTGGCGCCTTCGGACGTCGAACATGGTCGTTCATGCTAAAATAAAAGAGTCTTGCAGTTGATACCCCTTTTTCCCCCTTTTCACTTTTTATTTACTTATTTTCGCCAAACCATTGGAGCCGGGAAAGCGATATAGAGGAGAAAAGCAACTCGCGACAAAATTTTGAGGCTAGGAATTTTGACAGGTATGAGTTTCATAAAGTATTCGCCTCTTTTTCTCTTCCACAAAAAAAATGGGGACAATGTAGCTGTCAAACTAGGCCAAAATGTTGAAGTCACTCACAAAATGAACTTTGAGTGATTTGAGTTCATTTCTGACGTCACGATTTTCTCCTCTATCTCCGTGCGCAAAACAACTTTAATGGGCAAATGTCAATATAAAAGGCCGACCCTGCTCACGAGAAGGATAGACTCTTTGTTTACGATTCGGCATTGGCCCATTTACATTGTTTTGCTAGATTTGGATTAGTTCAAAACTTAATCACACAAAGATTTAATTTTTTAACCGTGCACAATTTCACCTAATTCTCTTAACCGTGTACCATTTGGTTTGATTTATTTTTGTTTTGACGTTTTTTACGCTGCATCCTTTCATCGCGTCCGTGAATATTTTTTTGGTGCTTCGCTAGTGCACTGCAGTGAAAATTATAAAAAAAATGATGCAATTTCTGGACGCGCAGTAAGATCTCGATTGCAGCGGATTCAACACGAAGACGGGGACCTTGTTAGCCTCTTCTAGAAAATCCTCCCGGACTAGAGGGAAGTGAATGCGGCGGCGGTTTGTGTACGTCATCACGATGGAGCAGGACCAGGACGGAGGGAAGGGCCATTCTGACGCCTGCAGCAGCAAGATGGTGATTGCAGTAATATGGTATGTTTTATATGCGAAATTATGTCATTCTCGAATTGCTTTTGTTTGATTGCTCTCCTCCTTTTTCTCAGGTCTTCCCGAGCCAGCGCCCAACGTTGGCCCAAGGTGAAGGTCGAGCTGAGGCATCAGCAAACTCCGGATAGTTTGCCAACTCAGATCACCCAGACGAAAGTGAGAATTCGAACCAGTAAACGCCGAGGCAGTGCCGCTAAAGTTGGAGGGCAAGCATGACGCGAACAGATAGCAGATTTGACAGCTCCAGGACACCAAGTGTAAACAGATTCCAGTAGGGAGCATGGACATCGAACACACCCAGTAGCTGCTACAGGAGGTGGGCGTGCAAGCCGGAGGTAGAACGATCCAGATGATCTGTGGTGAGGATCAGTCAGCTCGAAATGTGCTGCAGGTTGCTCACCGACAAGAACAGCTGACAAACGTCTCCTAATAACGGGGTGGGTTAAGTTGGTGAAAGCGGCGAGTACCCTCTGAGAAATGTAACGCTCCGATCAGTCTGATGGTTGAATAAAATCAGGCTTACAAGTTCCGATCGGGGCGTTAAATTTCTCAGCGGATAGTAGCATCGAACCCAAAGTTACGAACAGCATTTGTTTATCGAAGGCGCCAACCGCAAGTGACTTTGCATCAGCTGATGACAGCATTGAAAGCATAAACAAGTTAACCTAAATTCCTTGTTTCAAGGATAGATACTTAGTGTTTTTGTTTTTCTTTTCAGATTCTACTAGAAATGATCTAACGTAGCCAGAGATTTGCCATAGAAAATTAAAAATGTATATATTGCAAAATAATAAAAAAGCTTTTATGAAAATGAAGTTATTTGGTCATGCAATATTAAAATTCAAAATTCCCTTGAAATCCCAATAAGAATTATTTGACTTGAATGCATTTCAAATTGTATCAACTTTTTCAGAAATCGTAATTTACCATGAAAAACTGCTAAAATAACTATTTAAAACCATTAAAATACCATTTGAGAAATGGTGAAATCCCTAAAATATATACGCAAAAATTAACTTTCAAAAAGCATTTGATGAAGCTCAAATAGTGAATATTGCTAACAACATATATGGGGAATAGTTCACTATTTGAGAGACGGTGAGGAATTAAAAAAATGATTTACCGAATAGTGGCTATACAATTTGGTAAAATGTTGATTGAATATTTAACAAATGATTTTCAATCGGCTTTTTTCTATGCGGACCCGTATAGAAAAAAACCGTTTGGAAATCATTTGTTAAATATTCAATCAACATTTTGACAAATTGTATAGCCACTATTTGGTAAATCATTTTTTTAATTCCTCACTGTCTCTCAATTAGTGAACTATTCCCCATATATCCCGGATGAACGAAGATGATTTGCTGATCATATAGAATTTTTTAATGACTATTTAGTAAAAATTCACCACTTGTGGAATTGTTCTTCCAAAAACATTTTATCAAATGGTGATTTTTTGTGAAATGGTGATGTAATTTTTTCTAATAGTTATTGATTTTGGTCGAAATTTTTGATGATATTTGACCATCTATTGACTATTTGATAATGCAATTATAAAAAAATAAGTAAAAATTGATATAAGGTTTTTTATCATGTTTTCTTGTTAATTTTAATGCGAATTTTGTGTTTAAAACACATATGGTTAATGATTATTATTAATGATACTTTGTGAAATGGTGCTATTGACAAAATTTTACTAAGTATTTTTTTAAGAAAAATATATTTTTATAACTATCTTGGCCAGAGGAATTGAGCACACTAACAATGTATATATTTCGTTTGAAATGCAATGAATTTATTTGTTATTACAAAACACTATTTTTAAATTAATTTACAATGGTTTTCATAGAACTTTACAATGGAATCTGTCGATTGAACTTTGTTTTTTTTCCGCATGTAAAATAAACATTATTTATTAATATGCATAATAATATGTGTTTTAATACTGTTGTAATTCACAATATCAAATAGGTGCACACTTTCATTAATACAATCAGCTGATTGAGTTGAGTTGGCATCACTGCTTTACGCCAGGGAGAAATCATTCATGTTCTGCAACTGGCGACTAAATGCAATCGGAGCATTCCGACGTCAATTGTAAGGTGACCCTTGGCCGGATGGTTCCGTTGATATCGTAGCGGCGGTCACTCCTGCATGCCTGCAAATTATCCGGACCGGGCAGGTGTTCTACAGCCGCGTCAGTTTCGAGTTGCCTGTAGGGTCGTACCCCTCCGAAAATACTGGGTAGAATTCATACTCGGTTTGGGTAAACTGCATTGTGAGTGTAGCGGCGAAGAAAGGGAGGTAAAAGAGAGAACGAGAACGCGGGGAGGTCGGGGAGAAAAGATGAGAAGCTCGCGGCGTGCGGATGTGGCTTGGGTTTTTGACCGACGGGAAGCGGAAATTTAGAGGCCGGAACGGATCTTACATTGGCGACGAAGGATAAAAAGGTGGGTTTGTGCAGTGAATAAGTGAAAAAAAGTGAATTAGGTGGAAAAATAGTGTGTTTTGAGTTGATGGTTCGATGCTGTTTTGGGATCTCAGATTGCTTCCACGAAAACAATGCGTGGCGGCCATTTGCAATTTGAAAAAAAGCAGGGTCGTATTCAAGGGGTGGTATTGAACTGAATAAATCTGGATAGGGTTATTTTTTTTGTTTGTTTTTTGGATATGCTGAAGAAACATAAAAAAAAGGAAAATAATTTTAACAGTTGCAAACCGGATGGGGAAAATAGGTGGCAGGCAGAGAGCCTTGATAGAAGCCAGTTAGCTGGTTGAATTGCCGGTTTGGGAACCGGTGGGATTGTCGGTTTGGGAACCGATGGGATTGCCGGTTTGGGAACCGGTGGGATTGTCGGTTCGGGAACCGATGGGATTGCCGGTTTGGGAACCGGTGGGATTGTCGATTTGGGAACCGATGGGATTGCCGGTTTGGGAACCGGTGGGATTGTCGGTTTGGGAACCGATGGGATTGCCGGTTTGGGAACCGGTGGGATTGTCGGTTTGGGAACCGATGGGATTGCCGGTTTGGGGGAACTGGTGAGATTGTCGGTTTGGGAACCGAAGGATTGGTTAGTTTGTGAGCTAATTGATTTCTAGTGTAGGGCTATGATTTCGGTTCGGGAACCGGTCATACAAGTTGAGGTTTTTTTGAGGTACCTACTTGCCTATTTCGGTTTGCAACTGCAAGTTAATCTTGACTAAACTACAAATGATTGTAAAGATATAATCATTTTAAGTTAACGCATTTACATTTTGTGAACGAAAGATTATAAACAAACAATTAATTTGTAACGGAAATTGTTCATTTATAGATGAGTGATGCGCGCCCGCTACCACAGTTCCGCTGTGATGACATCGAAAAGAGCAAACTTCACAAGGAATGGGAAGCCTGGAAAGGCTCTCTGGAATGCTACTTTGAGTCGGAAGACATAATAGACCAGAAGAAGATGCGCTCCAAGCTGCTGCATTTGGGTGGTCCTCAGCTACAAATGCTGTTCAAGTCCTTGCCGGATAGCGAAAAGTATGCCTTCGTCACTCCCGAAAAACAATACTACGACGTGGCGATTGCAGCATTTGACAAGTTCTTTCGTCCGGGTCACCAGGATGTGCTGGAGAGGCATAAACTGCGGCACATGAAGCAGAAACCTAATGAAAGATTTGCTGAGTTCGTAGTGCGCCTCAGGCAGCAAGCGCTCGAGTGCGGGGTAGACAAATACACCGCCAAGTTCCGCAAGATATTAACAGATATCATGCTGATCGACGCGATTGCAGAAGGTTGCCAGTCGGACGAATTGCGGCGAAGGATATTGCAGAAGGACCGAACGCTGGACGAGATTGAGGAAATTGGGACGTCACTGGAAGAAGTTGACCGTCATGTCAAGGATTTTGGATCTTCTCGAGAAGCGATGGTGTCTGCTAACCAGATCAGACATGATGGTCCTAGTAAGATGGCCTACAACAGAACCAACCAGGATACCCAAAACAGGTCCCAAATCCATACAAGAGATCTCTCAGCGGGAAATGCTTCATCTCGATCTCGTTTCCAAGCCGAAGCCCAGAACGCAAGAGCAGTGCGGTGCTTTAAATGCGGACGTCTGGGTCATTTCTCGTTCGATCCTGAGTGTCCTGCGGTCAAGGCGACCTGCCCGATTTGCAAGAAAGTTGGCCATTTCAAAGAGCAGTGCCGGCAAAGAAAGCCATACGCGGGGGAACGAGATCGATCTGGGCCAGCAATGAAAATTCGCGCCGTGCAAGAGACTGTAAAACCGGATGTTAAGGATGAGATCTGCGCGAACGATTGCAATCAAGAAGGGGAGGAACGCAAAACATACTATGCCTTCTATTCAGGATGCGAGGCAAATCTGATTCGATGCCAAGGGGCAGGAAACTCCAAGTATAATTAGTTAATTTAAGTATACTTACGGTATTTTAATATACTTGTTAGTATACTAACGAAATTCGAATCACGAGACCACCTTAACTTTACGCTTCTTGGCTTTGACAGTTCGTTTCGTTCGTTTGCTTGCCTGTGATTATGTTTACGTTGAGCACGAGGCTGAGCATTAAAATTGTCAATAGGTGACAGTTTTTAGGTTTAATCACAGTTTTAAAGCTGAAAAATGAACAAAAACGACAGGGTTCACATGATAGCAACCAGACGTGATTTTTTGCACATTATAGCCATCACATGCTGCTAGTTGGTGATTCCCATTCAACTTGCCGGTCTGTCTGGTTTTCGTCTGCTAATTCGATCACCCAGCTGTAGCCAGACAGCATATCCCTAGGCATATCCACTTTTTTAAATACCGAAAAGGGCAATTCCTCGGTCTGGGACAATTTTACCTATAGGTACTAAATCGCCGCAGCTTTTTGCCTCGCGGGTTCTGTGTCAAGAGCCCAGTTAATTGAGAATTGATTATAGAATGTTTCCCAAACCCTTGAAGAAATTTGGCACAACCCGCCGTTTCAGCCGTTTCTTCTATTTGGCAGAAACTTCATCGGACTCTTCCGAATTCGATCAAAAACTTGATCCCAAACCTTCCAGCTCAGCTTGTTCCAGCTCCAAATAACGGTCGCGTAAAGATCCTTCATCTTCTTTACAAATACTATATCCCAAAAGTAAGGTCCCCCACTTCAGTAACCTACGACGGATTCCTCCTCATAATGTAGGTACTCTAAGCTCTCCTCTCGGCAGCACCGAACTGGCCTGCCGGTCCTTTGAGTGATCAATCGCTTCCTGCATAATCCCGTGCAACTGGCGAAGTCTTCTCCACCAAAATCATTTCCGCAACGGGTCCGCACAGTCCCCGTGTCCGCGCATAATCTGCGATAATATCATTGAAAATATCAAAATGTAATCGCCAGAAGCCCCCTCCAAGCCAACGAAAGTCACCACTCCGGGAGATCTTTGGAACCGGATGTAAGTTTGGCGCTGCCCTCAAGGCTGCCCTAAAGAATAAGAGGGGATTTTCGATTAATTTATTCCAGAACGATTCTCAAACCCTTGGGGAACTATTTCTCAACTTGCCGGTTCCGTCGATTTGTTGGTTAGGTTTGGCGGGTTTGGCAGAAACCAAAATAAACAAATAAAAAGTTGTGACATTTCTAGACGTCACACCGACGTTTTATCAAGATGATTCATGTTAGGGTGGAAGAGCGTAAGTATACTAACATTATTTAAGTATACTTATTAATATACTTAGGTAAAGTTCTAAGAGTTTCCAGCCCCTTGTTCGATGCCTCGTCGGTGGAAAGGAGGTAGAACTGCTAGTTGATTCAGGGGCAGAGGCGAATCTGATTTCGGATACGGTGTGGACGAATCTAAAGCGTGAAGGAGTACAAGTGTCACGATCTACGAAAGGGAGCGACCGGATTCTCAAGGGTTACGCAAATGACAACCCAATGAAGATTCTTGGGACGTTTGAAGCAAGTATTTCGGTTGGCAAGAGGTCGACGGATGCTCTGTTCTTTGTGGTGGAAGGTGGGCAGCGCTGTCTGCTGGGCGATAAAACGGCTAAACAACTGGGTGTACTCAAAGTGGGAGTTGACATCGATCACGTTGAAGCTGGGCGAAGTCCGTTTGCTAAGATCTCCGGAGTTCAAGTACACATTCACATGGATTCCCAAGCCAAGCCGGTGTTCCAGCCTGTTCGTCGAGTACCAGTAGCGCTCGAAGAAGCTGTTTTCCGTAAGTTGGATGAGCTGAAAGCCAAGGATATCATCGAGGACAAGACGGGTCCGGCAACCTGGGTGTCTCCTCTCGTAGTCGTCGGCAAGGCAAACGGAGAACCGAGGATTTGCCTAGACCTTCGTAGGGTCAACGAAGCAGTTCTGCGTGAAAGACACCCGATGCCAATGATCGAAGATTTCCTGGCCAGGGTGGGGTCAAACATGATAAGAAGCAAACTGGACGTGGCTGACTCATTCCTGCAGTTAGAATTAGATGAGGAGTCTCGCGACGTAACAACATTCATCACCACTCGAGGAATCTACCGCTTTAAGAGGATGCCGTTCGGGCTAGTGAATGCGTCGGAAGCATTCCAGAAGACGATGGACGAGATCCTGGTTGGCTGCGAGGGCGCTTGGTGGTATATTGACGACATCTACGTGGAGGGCCGGACCAAAATTGAACATGATGAGCGACTCAACAAGGTATGATATGTTGTGGTGTGTTAGGATTTATATATATAAAAAAAATATCTTTTGAACTAAGGCTGTTTCATTAGCTATTCATTTTGGATTTGAATTATGTCATTGATTAAAATTCGAATAAAGACAATTAATTTGGCGCAATGTTGTTTTTGTTTGGTTTCGTTTACCAGGTTCTGGCGAGGCTGAAGCACAGAAATGTTCAATTGAACCTAAAGAAGTGCGTCTTTGGCGTTACTCGGCTGGAGTTTCTGGGTCACACGATCACAGAAAACGGTATAGAACCTGCAGAAGGAAAGATTGAAGCTCTGCGATCGTTCCGGAAGCCGGAGAACGCGAATGAGTTGAGAAGCTTCTTAGGATTGGCGAGTTACCTCAGTCGATTCTTGCCAGAATTGGCCACAGTTGATCATGTGTTAAGGAATTTAACTAAGAAAGGAGTTATTTTCGAGTGGACCGAAGCTCATGATGTGGCGTTTGAGAAAATCAAGCAAATGTTGGGAAATCCAACCTCGTTAGGGTTTTTCAAGGTGGGAGATAGAACGCTGGTAATGGCGGATGCGAGTCCTACAGGCCTGGGAGCGATACTCATACAGGTGGATGGTAAAGGAGAGAACCGGATCATTTGTTATGCCTCCAAAGCGCTGACGGAAACCGAGCGTCGCTATTGCCACACGGAGAAAGAGGCTCTCTCGTTGGTGTGGAGTGTTGAGAAATTCTATCATTATTTGTACGGAAGAGAATTTGAGTTGCTAACGGACTGCAAGGCGTTAATATATCTTTTCACGCCCCGCTCACGGCCATGTGCGCGCATTGAAAGGTGGGTGTTGAGACTACAAGGATTTGAGTATCTCATAACACACATCCCTGGTGAGAAGAACTTAGCGGATGTTCTTAGTCGTCTTGGAACGCTCAAGCCGGTTCCCTTTGATCAATACGAGGAGATTGCTGTTCAAGAAATTGCTAACTACTCGGCGGACGCTGTCGCAATCAAATGGGAAGACCTCGTTGAAGCTTCCAAGCAGGATGTTGTAGTGCAGGAAGTCATGCGAGCGCTTGAGGATGATCAGCTGGATCGTTTGCCAGTGGAATACCGGTGCTTTTCCAACGAGCTATGTGAAGTTGGTGAGGTGCTGATGCGGTTGGATCGTATAGTAATTCCAGAAGGGCTACGGGAAAGGACTTTGCAAATTGCTCATGAAGGCCATTTGGGCATGCGGATGATGAAAACATCCTTGCGTGCAGTTGTCTGGTGGCCAAGAATGGACAGCCAGATAGAGACGTTTGTGAAGAGATGCCGTGGATGCACTTTGGTGGCAGCACCCGATCCTCCAGAGCCAATGAGACGGAAACAGATGCCCTCAGGTCCATGGGAGGACATTGCGATAGATTTTCTAGGCCCTCTGCCGGAGGGTCAATGGCTTCTGGTAGCTGTCGACTACTACAGCAGATACGTGGAGGTCTCGGAAATGCAGCAGATTACGGCACACGATACGATTCGAGAGCTGATAACAATGTTTAGTCGATTTGGAATCCCACAGTCGATTCGTGCTGATAATGGTCCGCAGCTTAGTGCAGACTGTAGAGAATTCAAGCAGTTTTGCGAAGAACATGGAATAGAGTTGATCAATACCACGCCCTACTGGCCGCAGGCAAATGGGGAGGTAGAAAGGCAGAACAGAAGTTTCTTGAAGAGAATGCAGGTCGCACAGGAGCTTGGAAAGGATTGGCGGGTTGAATTGCGGAAGTATCTGTTAGCGTACCACATGACGGATCACCCAACCACAGGAAAATCGCCTTCTGAGCTCATGTATGGAAGACGTATCAAAAGTAAGCTGCCAGTGCTGCCATGCTTCGCGGAGACCAACAGTGCGGCCAGGGATCGGGACAGAATAGTCAAGGAAAAGGGGAAGGAGTACACAAACCGGAAGCGACGTGCTCAACACAGTGATCTCAGCGCAGGTGACAAAGTGTACGTGAAACGAATGCAGAAGGACAACAAGTTAAGTACAAATTATTCACCAGAACAGTTCGTGGTGGTGAGTAAGTTGGGATCGGAAGTGGTTGTACAATCACTCAAGTCGGGTCAGAAGATAAAGCGCAACGTGGTCCATTTGAAGAGGATTGAACAGGATCAAGGCACGGAACCGGAGGAAGATGATACATTGAGTTTGAGGGAAGAAGATGTCGATGATGGTGAACAACGGGAACCGGAATATGATGAGACAACGAACAATGAACCGGAAGTGCCAGATAGTGAAGACCGAGGTGTGCAAGAGGAACAAAGAGGAAGAAAGGAGGATGAACGGGATGAAAGTAGGGTACCAGCTAAACGTAAACGGTTAGAACCAAAAAAGTTTCTAGATTATATTCCCCACTGAGTTTGAAACCAGTGCTATATTGAATAAAAAACGTTTGGATCAAGATAGATGTATTGGTTTGATTTGGAATGGTTTTTAGTGTTTTTTTATAAGATAGGTGAGATGTAGGGTCGTACCCCTCCGAAAATACTGGGTAGAATTTATACTCGGTTTGGGTAAACTGCATTGTGAGTGTAGCGGCGAAGAAGGGGAGGTAAAAGAGAGAACGAGAACGCGGGGAGGTCGGGGAGAAAAGATGAGAAGCTCGCGGCGTGCGGATGTGGCTTGGGTTTTTGACCGACGGGAAGCGGAAATTTAGAGGCCGGAACGGATCTTACATTGCCCATGCCCTGCTTGGACGACTCGCGGATGAGATCTCCCAGCGGACGACGCGAATTGTGGCCGCTGCCAGAAGCCGGCTGGACCTCTGCTGCCGTTTCAGAGGTTACCGCAGCTGCGGTACCAAAAGTCGCAGCAACTGCCGCGTCCGGACTTTTGAACTGCTTGCATCCTTCATTCATCCTCCAAAAATTATGTTCAACTCGGTCCTCTCGCTGAACGTAAAGAACTTGGCAAAAAAAGCAAGATCAACTCACAGAGCATCGAAAGCCTCGCCTCAGCAAACCGTTGCACGTTCGCAGCAGGTTCAGCTTGCAAACGGTAAAGAAAAACTCCCTCATCCAGATCTAGATATTGTTTTCCACATACCCAGTCAAATCATTCCGAATTCTGAAACGGAATCTAATTAGAATCGTATACAAATTCCGTTTCAAACGCAACAACCGGTTCGAACACGGAACCGGTTGTTGCGTTTGAAACGGAATTTGTATACGATTCTAATAAGATTCCGTTTCAGAATTCGGATTGAGTTAACTGGGTAGGTGCACTTGTCAAAAATGCATCAAAAATGTCCCCCAGCACCACATCGGAGTACAGACTGTATAGGGAAACAGACTGGCCAATGCAAAATAAATAGGCACTGGCAACGTATGTTTTGCGCTTGCAACACTGCCAGTTTTGCTGGGCGTAAAGGGCGTTTGGTGTCCAGCGCGTTTGGTGTCCAGAAACATTGGCCAATTGGGTCCTAAAATGAAGCTTAGATTGCTGATATTATTGATTACAGCGATAAAGCTTATTTTTCTGAGCACAATGACCCTTTGTACGACCACAAAAAAAAAATGGATTTTTAAATCAATTTTGAAAAATTAACCTCGCGGTCCTTCTTGACAGAAAAGCTCCTACTTGACAGCTTGTTCCAAGGGGACCATAGTTGACCCCGTCAAAAAAATGTTGTCTTGTCAAAAAAAAAAAATTGCATCAAAATGAAAAAAAGTGATCAGAAATGGTTTTTAATCGTGTTTTTTTTCGTTGTACATAAAAATTGACATAGGGCTTTAGTACCCAATTCCCTAGACAATCTGTACATCGGAGCGGTAATTTCCTACCGACAGGCAGCAATCGCAAACGAGAGAAACGTTTCGATCGCCTAGAGCTATTCACGTCTAAGATCTGGGCAACCCTAAGTGACCGTTGAACGGGTTCCTGCTGAACTGCCAGGATCAGAAGTCAAAAAATCTCCCCGGGACGAGTATCGATCCCAGAATAAATCCCTCTCGGAGCAGTGGTGCAAGCTGAGCGAGACCCAGAAGAAACCTCCCATCGACGAGCGGCCGCCGCTGTGGCCAAGTACCGCGAAGACATGCTAAAGTGGGAGGAAAAGATGATCGCCCAGGACAACGTGGACGTTGTTCCCCGGAAGAACATGCTGATTTCACCGCATGCCAAGGACGTCGCTCTGCCCCCTGACCCCCCCCCCCCCTCGTTGATTTTTTTTTATTTTATTCAAAAATAAATGCAAATAGTTCTCCTCGACGATCTGTACCTAGGCCTACACTTGTTTTTCTTTCCCTATTCCAATGCATCACTCAATATTACCATTTGTTTCAAACCAATTAACTTTTTTGAATGCCATTTGTCCGTGCCATGTCTGTCCCAACCACACCTCAGGCAGACGCCTTCTTCTTGGGGTCCGGTCACACCAGGCTGTGATTCTTGACCAGCCTTGACGTGGTTCTTGTTGGCGTGCAAATGGATCAGGAACTCCAGCGTGTTGTTGTCCTCGATCTCTTAATCGCAGCTTCCGTCATCAGCGGGCGCTTGCTTGCGTGACGACCCGCGTCATATCGATATACAATCTTGTCCTCCTTCTCGAACCGATCAATGTTCTGCAACAGGAAGCGAAACGCGGCAGGAACACGTCCTTCATGATGTCCTTGACGCCGTCTTCCTTGAAGCTGAAAGGGACATCATTATTAGCAACGACTTCTAGAGAAAAGCTCAAGATATCAAACTCACCGCAAATTCTCCGCGCGCACATCCGGTGAATTGATGAGGTACAGCCGCAGCGCTTCCGCCCCGTACTTGTGCACCACCTGGTAGATGGCGTGCCGTCCCAGATCATGCACGTCCTCATCCGACAAGTCCGGCCGATCGCCGGAACCGAGCACACCGTACGCGTAAATCGAACCACTGATCACCTAGAAGACCTTGCCGGGGGTGCGTGTTCCCTCGGAATCGATGTAATACAGCTGAGGACTGCGCTTGTCGTACCCGGCCAACATCATTCCCATGCTGATACACATGCCCTTGTAGTAGTACACAACGTTGGACATGATCTTGCTGGTAGCGGCCACCGAAATGCGTTCCTTGTTGCGCAACTTTTAGATTCGGCACTCCTTGGCCAGCACCCAATCTCAGTACACACAATCGGCCGCACCATCCGCCAACGTTCCCAGCAGGTATTCGTTAATCTCGACAATCTTCTTTATCGTCTGCGAACCGATAAACTGACCGCCGGTGGCACGGGAATCGACCGCCACAATAACTTCACCCTGGAACCGGAAACTAAGCGTCGTCGTTCCGTGATCAAAGTCCATTTTGATGCTGCTGGATTCGCCATCGGCCTGAAGTTTGACCAGATTCTCCTCAGGCTGCCGAATAGAAGAGAAAATACCCGAACAATGACTCGGATGTTAGCCAGCACGAATATAATCTCCTCCCCGCTCCGCTACAAAAACATACCTTATGGAACGGTGGAACCGCCAGCGACAGACTGTTTTCCAAGTTGTGGCGGCCCAGCGAAATGTCCCGCTGGAAGGATTGGTAGCCATGGGGCCCCCGGCCAGCAGCGAGCAGCTGGAGTATTCGCAAACGTCGGGAGAACCATTTTTCCACCGAAAAATCACAAAAAAAAAATAGAATTTTTCTTCTGCTGAACAGCTCACACGGTTTGACCGACGACGTTTGACAGTTTGCTTTGACAGAAGTTGTCAAAAAGTTGGAGAGAGCGAGAGAGAAACAAGAGAGAAATGAGCATGGCGGCAGCTGTCACCCAGTCAAATCAATCCGAATTCTGAAACGGAATCTAATTAGAATCGTATACAACAACCGGTTCCGTCTTCGAACCGGTTGTTGCGTTTGAAACGGAATTAGTATACGATTCTAATTAGATTCCTTTTCAGAATTCGGATTGATTTGACAGGGCACGCGAGTGGTAAACTGCATTTAAAATGTATGGGGGAAATCTGGAAAAATTAATTATTTTGACGTAGGTTATTTTTTTATCTACTACCAGGAGAATTTTTACCCCACTCCCTTGCATGGTGTCGGAGATTTTTGAAAAAAAACTGATTTTCCTTGTATAAATTTAAATTTCTTACCACTACTCGTACAGTGCCATCTCTTAGAAATTTTGCCGCGGCGGGTATCCTACACTCAAAATCAGAAGTACCCTTCAAAAAGGATTCTAACTACCCTTTATCTGTCATCCCAAGTAAAACATACCCTTTTTGAGGGTTACTTTCATCCTTTTTTTCCAGTTTACTGGTAGTAACCCTTTTCAAAAGGGTGACGACGGGTAAACTTGACAAAAAGGGTAGAAGTAACCCTCCAAAAGGGTTTTTTTTCCTTGGGATGACAGATAAAGGGTAGATAGAACCCTTTTAGCGGGATACTTCTGATTTTGAGTGTATTCTCTTAACACTGCAAATATTAATCATGCAAATAACTATTTTAATTAAAAACATATAAAAAAAATTAAATAATAAAAACCTTTAGCAGGTAAATTTCGCGCAACATTGCCTAAACGCACCTAACAGTGTATGTTTAGGGGAGTGTGGGGTAATTTGGACACCCTAAGGAAATAGCTCTGTCACGGGCTGTATGGATATTTTAAAGGAATGTGGATGACACCAGAGGATAAAAGAGACCATATTTTATGGAAAAATGTCATTTATTTCGATAAATTTTGATGGAAACCTCATTTTTATCGCAAAAATTAAATGGTGTCCAAATTACCCCCACATTTTTGTTTGGGGGTAATATGAACACCCCTATGGGGTAATTTGGACATACCTTGTGGGGTAATATGAACACCTTTCGTGGGGTAATTTGGACACATGTTGAAGAATAAGTTTAACATATGATTTTTGAGCATGTTTTTTAACCTTCAACCTGGTTTTGTATTGCTTTATATTTTTAAGTGTTTTTTGCTCATAATATTTCATCAAAGGTTTATATAATGATTTTGTGATAGAACTATAATTCAATAGGAAGATAACAAATAGTTCAGTGTAGTATACATAATTTAATCATTCATTCTGTAATGATTTAAACACTGATTGTGGATTAGGCACAAGTATAGTTTTAAGTGATTAAAGGTATCGTTGAGATTTATCTAAATCAATCTTTATTTGGAACTAATTAACCTGAAACCATTCATTTTTAATTATACATTCCGTAGTCCTTCAAATTTAAATAGTATTGTAAACCAGCATAGAAATCAAAAAATGTCAAAGAAATTAATTAAAAACAATCAACATTAGAGTCTAGTTGAACACCAAATGTGCAGTAGTCAGATTTTCATCAATTCAAATATTGAAAAAAAATATCTAAATAAAAAAATAGGGGTTTTGTGAAAGTCTCATTCCTTTTTGAGTGTTTTGACATTTTAAATCCCTCTAAATTTAATTAAATCCTTTTAAAAACTCAACCGACCATGAAAGTTACTTTTTTGCCTGACAGGTAGACTTTCAGGTATGTCCAAATTACCCCACAAGCCATGTCCAAATTACCCCCATAGCATCAGTGTCTTGCGAACCTTCGTGGTGAACGGACACTAGAGCTGCGGTATTTTTTACTACCTAAGCTCAGAGTTATTTCAAACCAAATTCACAGTCTTTTTAAAGACTACCTGAGTTACTTTCCAAAATTCTAAACAGTCTTTTCAAGACTAACCCCACCTGAAATTTTGTTGTATTTTACAAACGAAGCCATCTTTTTAAGAGAACTTTGCTTGCAAAATGCGTCAAAACAAAGGTAAACGCAAATCTTCTGAAGATTTGGTCGTTACGTCGGTGAAGCGTTTGAACGCTAAATCGGCTAACGGAAACAGAAAAAGAAAACAGCCTCATCCGAGGTCTGATTCTGATTCTGAAAGTGAGGTCAATCCTCCAATTCCATTGGCAAACGGTTTCGGTGTTTTATCCGAAACTGTGGACAAGGATCCTTCTCCTCGTACTGAGCCTTCTGCCGTCGAGAAACGAGTAAAGGCTCCGCCAATTGTAGTGACTTCCGTCTCCGATTTGGCCAGCTTTCGAACGCAACTGAAGAATTGCAAGGAAACTTGCAATTTGAAGGTTTCGTTCCAGCTTGGTCGAAGAGGAGAATGTCGCTTGTTGACGGAATCTTTACAAGATCACCAAACTTTTGTTGGTTATTTGAAAAACCACAAACACAATTTCTACACGTATGAGACCAAGAATGCTCGTCCATTCAAGGCGCTCCTGAAAGGTCTCTCCAACGACTTGTCGGTGGATGAGATCAAAAACGAACTTAAGGTGATGCTTGGCTTTGCCCCATCCCAAGTAATACCAATGAAGAAAAAATCAAACGGGAATATTTCTCGCTTTGGTTTGACTTCACAATTTTATCTGATTCATTTCAACAGAAATGAAATCAACAATTTGAAACTTTTGGACAAAGTACAGTTTTTGTTCCATGTACGGGTAAAGTGGGAGCATTTTAAGAAACATGGCGGTAATGGCCAGAATCTGACCCAGTGCCGGCGTTGCCAGGCATTCGGACACGGTACTGATCATTGCGCCATGGTTCCAAAATGCATGGTTTGCGGGGATTCTTCTCACTACAAGGACAATTGTCCCGTGAAAGAAGTCACCCAATTTAAATGTGCAAATTGTGGTGGAAATCACAAATCAAATTTCTGGGATTGCCCCATCAGAAAAAAGGTTTTGGATTCTCGTGCTAAGCATCAGCCGAAATCCAAACCGAAATTTTCTCAAAGTCAGGTTGTACCTGCATCTTTAAATCAAACGTTCGTGCTGTCTCACTCGAACAATACCCCTACCATGGAAAAGTTAAGTAACAGCAATGGTATTTCTTATGCCAACGTCGTTTCGGGTTCGGGTTCATCCACGAATTTTAAATCCTCTACCAATCTTCAAATTGGGCAGGTACCTCAAATTTCATTTGAAAATTTTTCTGCTGGCAACGCTTTGGGATCTTCTGATCTCGGCGATGTTACGTTTGAAAAAATGACTTTTTTGCAAAACTCACTGTTTGGTTTGATTCAAACAATGAGTAATGCTACATCCATGATGGAAGCTATCCAGATTGGATTAAAATTTGCGAATGATGTTGTTCTTACCCTGAAGTTTAATCATGGATCTAAGTAATTCCATCAATATTATGAATTTTAATGCTCGCTCTTTAAAAGCGAAAGAAAATGAATTTTTCAACTTTTTACGAGTTCATAACGTGCATGTTGCTGTTATAACCGAAACATTTTTAAAAACTGGCACTTATTTGAAAAGTGATCCAGATTATAAAGTTATAACCAATAACAGAATGAATCGAAATGGCGGTGGAGTTGCAATAGTTATCCACCGTAGTATGACTTATAGTACGTTACGTGACTTTAAGTTAAAAGTTATTGAAAGTTTGGGCATTGAACTTGAAACTTCTTTTGGGAAAATTATGATTGCAGCTGCATATTTGCCTTTCCAATGCACTGGGGAAAATAAAAATTATTTCAAAGGGGATTTGAATAAACTTACTCGGCATAGATCTCGATTTTTGATCATCGGTGATTTTAATGCCAAACACCAATCTTGGAATAATTCAAAAGTAAATTCCAATGGTAAAATTCTATTCAGAGATTGCACTTCTGGTCTTTATTCGGTTTTATATCCGAATGGGCCAACTTGCTTTTCTTCTGTTAGAAATCCATCAACAATTGATGTGGTTTTGACAAATCAAAGTCAGTATTGTGGTCCTTTAGTGACTCATGCTGATTTTGATTCTGATCACCTTCCAGTAACATTTTCACTTTCTCATGAAGCAGTTACCAGACCCAATAGTTCTGTGTTTAATTACCACAAAGCTAATTGGGACAGGTGTCAGCATCATATTGAGAATAACTTAAATCATGATTTTGTTTTAGAAACCAAAGCTGATATTGATTCAGCCTTGGAATCTTTAACTAATGCAATTTTGGATGCTAGGAATATTGCTATTCCTAAAGTCCAAGTCAAATTTGATTCTCCCATTATTGATGACGATCTTCAGCTTCTGATTCGTCTGAAAAATGTTCGCCGAAGACAGTATCAACGTTCTCGTGATCCTGCACTGAAGCGAATTCAAAAAGATTTGCAAAAGGTTATTGACCACAGATTCACTCTCCTGCGAAATGAAAAGTTCGCAAGAGATGTCGAACAAATTAAACCTTATTCCAAACCTTTTTGGAAACTTTCAAAGGTTCTTAAGAAACCTCAAAAACCAATCCCTTCTTTAAAAGATGGTGATAATATTCTATTAACTAATGGGGAGAAAGCTCAAAAACTTGCTCAGCAGTTTGAGAGTGCTCATAATTTCAACCTCAATGTTTTGAGTCCTATTGAAGATCAAATTTCAATAGAATTTCAGAATATTTCTGAACAAGAATTTTCATCAGATGAAGTTTTCAATACGGTTCTGAATGAAATAAAATCTATTATCAAAAAATTTAAAAATATGAAAGCCCCTGGTGAGGATGGCATTTTTTACATTTTAATTAAAAAATTACCTGAAGCAACTTTAAGTAGCTTGGTCAAAATTTGCAACAAATGTTTTGATTTGGCATATTTTCCCAGTAGTTGGAAAAATGCCAAAGTAGTTCCGATTTTAAAACCGGATAAAAATCCTGCTGAAGCCTCAAGCTATCGGCCCATCAGTTTGCTTTCATCTATTAGTAAATTATTCGAAAGAATAATTCTTAATAGAATGATGACGCACATTAATGAAAATTCAATTTTCGCTGTTGAGCAGTTTGGATTTCGCCTTGGGCATTCAACTACTCATCAGTTGTTGAGAGTTTCAAATTTAATTCGAAGCAACAAATCTGAGGGCTATTCTACTGGCGCTGCTCTTCTAGACATAGAAAAAGCATTTGACAGTGTTTGGCATAAAGGTTTGATTGCGAAATTGAAAAGGTTTAATTTTCCGATTTACATCGTGAAAATTATTCAAAATTATTTGACGGATCGTACTCTGCAGGTATGTTATCAGAATAGCAAATCTGATCAACTACCTGTACGTGCCGGCGTCCCTCAAGGAAGCATTTTGGGTCCAATTTTATACAATATTTTTACTTCTGACTTACCTGATTTGCCCCCAGGATGTCAGAAATCACTTTTTGCTGATGATACAAGCATCTCCGCCAAAGGTAGAAGCCTTCGTGTCATCACAAGAAGATTACAAAAAAGCTTGGATATTTTCAATTCTTATTTGAAAGAATGGAAAATTACTCCAAATGCTGCAAAAACTCAACTTATTATTTTCCCTCACAAACCAAGGGCTGATTTTCTTAAACCAAAAAGTCATCACATTATAAAGATGAATGAGGTAAATTTAAAGTGGGAGGATCAAGTGAAATATCTTGGACTTGCTTTTGACAAAAACCTTACTTACAAGGACCACATTAAAAGTATACAGGTTAAATGTAACAAATATGTTAAATGTTTGTATCCACTTATAAACAGGAATTCTAGACTTTGCCTCAAGAATAAACTGTTAATTTATAAACAAATTTTCAGACCTACCATGCTTTATGCTGTGCCGATCTGGACAAGCTGTTGCTTAACCAGGAAGAAAAAACTTCAGAGGATTCAGAACAAAATTCTGAAAATGATTCTGAAACTTCCTCCCTGGTTCAGCACCAGTGAACTTCATCAATTAGCCGAAGTTGACACTTTGGATGTTATGTCCAATAAGATAATTGATGCATTTCGACAAAAATCATTGCAGTCTTCAGCTGCATTGATCCGCTCATTATATAGTTTATAAGTTAGTTTTAAGGTATCCCTTTTCCCTTTTGTACATGTAGGACCTCCTACATTTGAAATCACTGAATAGCGAAAGCTACAATATTTCATGAATAAATGAAAGTTGCTAGTATTTAAAATTGAGGTGAAAAGTCATCGATTGTGATATTAACAATAATATTTTAACTGAATGAATGTACATGGAAAAGAAAAACTGAATAAATATAAATTAAAAAAAAAAAAAAACCCCATAGCATGTTCTATCAAAAATTGCAATTATTGATGATCAAAATTGATAAAATGCGCAATATATCAATAATATTTTAACTGAATGAATGTACATGGAAAAGAAAAACTGAATAAATATAAATTAAAAAAAAAAAAAAACCCCATAGCATGTTCTATCAAAAATTGCAATTATTGATGATCAAAATTGATAAAATGCGCAATATTTATACGTACATATCTCAGGCAACGTCCAAGCAACCCCCTTAAACCAAAATTGTTCACTTTTTTGCCATATAATCCCTGCAAAACCTTATTTCCCAATCCTCAAATATTAGAACTTAAGGCAGTGCCAACCGGCCTTTGGAAACTTTTACATATTATACCAAAACTACTTAACCTATTCCAACTTTTTTGGTTTGTCTATACTCCTAGGCCATTACTAGTACTAGCCTTATCACTTTAATTGCCGTTTTCACTTTATATCCGAAGAAAATGTGATTTTTAAAGGGGTGTCCAAATTACCCCCACTGTCCATATTACCCCAAACTCCCCTACATCCAGTTGGACATCTGTGCGCGTCGCGAAAACGTCAGCTGATGCTCAAGTGTTTTGCTGTAGTTTGCGTATTTCGCTGTTTGCGAATGAATTACGGTGCATTTTTTTTTGATGATGTTTCGTATGGATTCGAAACGAGTGCTGTGAAACTTGTGGACCACGTAGGTTTAGGATTGCTCGGCGTTAAACATCTGTGTTTGTGGATATCTTTCAAGACGGCATCCGTGATTCTTCTGAACGATCAAGAAGAAACAGGATAAATTTGAGAGTAAGTAGATTACAGCTGTAAAGTAAATCTTGATTGCGACAAGGATCCATTTGTTTTTGTTCACTTCTAGCCTAAACCCAGATCCAGCAGACGACCCTGATTGATACACGGATCAATAAGCTTCTGTTCGGTGCGGCTAATCCAGCCGGATTTGGCAAGTTGGCGATCCAGACCTTTCCGAAATGGTCAAACCGACTTTCAGAGGGAACCTTTGTTGACGGAGCTGGAAACAGAACCGATTTCGCGTGGATTTTTTTTTCAGAGAAAGCGAAGCATTTCGCAGCATGTTTTTGTTTGTATGTTGACATGTTTTATTGTGGAGCAACATTTGAAAGGTTGTTGTTATTTATTTTATTAACATGACTTTAACCTAGATAGGTCATTCGTCACTTGCATTTGAAATGGGTGGTCCGAAATAGATCTTACAGCATTTTTGCCTTCCTCACCTCACTGAGGCAAGGCTATAAAATCACTCAAAAATTGAACTTTTTAAATAAGCCTTCTAGATATACCTTTACGTATACACATCGGCTCAGAATCAAATTGTGAGCAAATGTCTGTGCGTGTGGATGGACGTAGAATTTTTTTTTCTCACTCACTTTTCTCGGAACTGGTCCGACCGATTTTGTACGGATCTATGTTTTTTGATTCGCCTTCAGGTCCTTTAAGTCTTTTTTTAATTTCATCCGGTTTGGTGCAGTACTTCAAAAGTTATGTTAGAAAAACTGTTTTGGTTGATACTAAAAAGGGTCATTATTTACATAATTTGAAAGCTCCGGCGGATAGCTGTCGGAACTTTCCGCTCAGTGCATGCCGTGCACGCACACAAGCACTGCAGTGCTTTCAAATGAATAATTAAATTTATCATAGATGGCAGCACTCACATGTATAGTGTCTTTACTAAGTAAGCGTTAGCCACAGCTTTCAGGAGGAAGGCAGCAACCACCTTTTGGTGGATTAAGTAACGTTTTTTTTTTCATTTGAACACATGGAAAGAAAGGCCGTAAGAGCAATGTCGTACTGCCCTCTTCAATTGTTGCTCCAGTTATTGTCTATGTATTGCCAAGCTTTTTAGAATTTTTTCGAGATCAAACAGCATCGAAAAAAAGAGGAAAAAGTGCAAAATTGCTGACATAGATTTTTTTTAATATTTTCAGATAAACTCATAGTCTAGGATATAACGTATTGAAGAATATTACCAGCAACCTAATGGACAAATCAGATAAGTTAACATTAAATGTAGTAAGCTAAATACTGTGCAGTTTGTTTTCTTTTTTCAGGTTTAAGCCAAGAGCAACAAGATCACCAGGTGAACTCTCGATAGCCCGGCGTTGCACGACTGCTTCGTTTTCCTTCAGAAGCGGATGCTGAAGTTACGTTAAACTTGGAACCCATCCATCCGACCGACGATTTCCACAGGATGGCGGAGATGGAGCTGATATTCGGTCAACTTTCTACCGCATTGGATGCCTCCTTGATCTGTGATTTTTTTTTCCTCTGTATAATTTAATCCTAAGACTTTTTGTGGAATTTTTTGTGTTTTTGTGAAATAAAAAAATAAATAAGCTATTTGACCAAAGCAAAATAAATGTTTCTAGCTCAAAATTCCGAAAATCCTTGAAAAATTGATGTTCATTCGAATTGTTACAACTATTTCCCAAAATGTAATGCGCCATGAAAAATCACTGAAATAACTATTTAAAACCATACAAATACCATTTGAGAAATGGTGAAATCCCTAAAATATATACGCAAAAATGAACTTTCAAAAAGCATTTGACAAAGTGTCGCTAGAAGAAAAATCAAATAGTGAATATTGCTAACAACATCCCGTATAGAAAAAAACCGTTTGGAAATCATTTGTTAAATATTCAATCAACATTTTGACAAATTGTATAGCCACTATTTGGTAAATCATTTTTTTAATTCCTCACTGTCTCTCAAATAGTGAACTATTCCCCATATATGTTGTTAGCAATATTCACTATTTGATTTTTTCTTCTAGCGACACTTTGTCAAATGCTTTTTGAAAGTTCATTTTTGCGTATATATTTTAGGGATTTCACCATTTCTCAAATGGTATTTTTATGGTTTTAAATAGTTATTTCAGTGATTTTTCATGGCGCATTACATTTTGGGAAATAGTTGTAACAATTCGAATGAACATCAATTTTTCAAGGATTTTCGGAATTTTGAGCTAGAAACATTTATTTTGCTTTGGTCAAATAGCTTATTTATTTTTTTATTTCACAAAAACACAAAAAATTCCACAAAAAGTCTTAGGATTAAATTATACAGAGGAAAAAAAAATCACAGATCAAGGAGGCATCCAATGCGGTAGAAAGTTGACCGAATATCAGCTCCATCTCCGCCATCCTGTGGAAATCGTCGGTCGGATGGATGGGTTCCAAGTTTAACGTAACTTCAGCATCCGCTTCTGAAGGAAAACGAAGCAGTCGTGCAACGCCGGGCTATCGAGAGTTCACCTGGTGATCTTGTTGCTCTTGGCTTAAACCTGAAAAAAGAAAACAAACTGCACAGTATTTAGCTTACTACATTTAATGTTAACTTATCTGATTTGTCCATTAGGTTGCTGGTAATATTCTTCAATACGTTATATCCTAGACTATGAGTTTATCTGAAAATATTAAAAAAAATCTATGTCAGCAATTTTGCACTTTTTCCTCTTTTTTTCGATGCTGTTTGATCTCGAAAAAATTCTAAAAAGCTTGGCAATACATAGACAATAACTGGAGCAACAATTGAAGAGGGCAGTACGACATTGCTCTTACGGCCTTTCTTTCCATGTGTTCAAATGAAAAAAAAACGTTACTTAATCCACCAAAAGGTGGTTGCTGCCTTCCTCCTGAAAGCTGTGGCTAACGCTTACTTAGTAAAGACACTATACATGTGAGTGCTGCCATCTATGATAAATTTAATTATTCATTTGAAAGCACTGCAGTGCTTGTGTGCGTGCACGGCATGCACTGAGCGGAAAGTTCCGACAGCTATCCGCCGGAGCTTTCAAATTATGTAAATAATGACCCTTTTTAGTATCAACCAAAACAGTTTTTCTAACATAACTTTTGAAGTACTGCACCAAACCGGATGAAATTAAAAAAAGACTTAAAGGACCTGAAGGCGAATCAAAAAACATAGATCCGTACAAAATCGGTCGGACCAGTTCCGAGAAAAGTGAGTGAGAAAAAAAAATTCTACGTCCATCCACACGCACAGACATTTGCTCACAATTTGATTCTGAGCCGATGTGTATACGTAAAGGTATATCTAGAAGGCTTATTTAAAAAGTTCAATTTTTGAGTGATTTTATAGCCTTGCCTCAGTGAGGTGAGGAAGGCAAAAATGCTGTAAGATCTATTTCGGACCACCCATTTCAAATGCAAGTGACGAATGACCTATCTGTAGTGGATGAGATTGGTAGGCGAAGAATAAATAAGATACTCATACAAGCTAGTAATTGGAAATGCCACACCTTGCTTCGAATATACATTGATGTTGAGTGTGTGCGTGTGCTTGGCTGACGCGAGAGAGAGAAAAGAATAAACAGTCTTGTGTTATGTTTTGGGCCTGAACAACGCGTGTTTCTGTGTCTCCGAAAATAATCCCAAATATTCGGAAAATTCGAGAAAAATCCCGCTCCAGCCACGACAATGGCGCAAACAGCGCTCCCGCGATTGTTTAGTAGTGAAGAAACTTGTTTTTACAGTGAAAATGTGAAAAGTTTAGTGCATTTTTTCGCCTGGTTCGGGTGCTGTTCTGTGACGCTTGGGAAGCCATGATGGAGCTGCCCGGTAAAAAACATACAAGGTTGGATATTAGGCCAAGCGACTGACATGGCTCGACAAACGTCGGGCGTTTAACGACTGCATGATTGAGCTGAAATGTTTTGTTTCGAACGACGGAACAGTTGTTTATCACTAATAAAAACGTGAGTAACAGTGTTGTTATATTCAAATAGTGGTTTTAGTGAACTGCAATTGCAACATAAACAAAATTCGGTGAATGTCCGAAATATATTACGGGTTTACTTTCTTAATTATTTTGTGAACTGCGCCGTTAATTTTGGCAAGTAAATCGTGACCAAGTTATTGCAGGAGGAGGTCCAAGCGATGGAAACGAAATTACATGAAGATTGCGATTAAAAAAACCAGGTTCGGTAAGTTTTTGCGGCAAAAAAAAAATGCATGAACAGAGACGAAATACTTGACAAGTGTTTACCGTGTAAGAGAAAGCGTCTAAACATTACCACGATTTAGGACCGAATCTTTAAAAATTAGCATATGGTAGATGATCTACTGTCGGTCCGATAAATGGTTGATGTTTGATCAAAATTCTAGTTTTTGTGGGACAACGTTGAAAAACCATTGGTTGTCTAAACGAGTTAATTGAATATTTCACTAATATAGAAGAAACACTGCATATTGATACAACGATACAGTGAACAGTTAAAAAATATGATTTTCTTGGCGCTGAACACTAAATTACCATGGAACGAAAATAAATGCAGATGTTTTATAATTTAGCAATTATAATGAATTCTTGATGGTATTGAAGAACGTTTGGTATCGAGAAATTTAAAAGAGAGATGTGAGCCGGTAACATGGAGTGAAACTTTCGCAGCTCTCATAGAAACCTCACAGCAGCTTGACAGAAAGTTTAACTCCATGTTGCACTTCTAATTTCTCGATTGAAGAACGTTTGTGAAATGTATGCTTATGTCCCCTGGGAGGGTAGAGCGTGATTGCTAAAAATTGAGCTTGAGTCCCCTGGGAGGGTAGAGCATGAACGTGAATGAATTAGAGCTTGAGTCCCCCGTGAGGGTAGAACGCAAATGTTGGAGTTTTTTAGCTTGAGTCCCCTGAGAGGGTAGAGCGTGATTGTTGAAAATTTGAGCTTGAGTCCCCTGGGAGGGTAGAGCATGAACGTGAATGAATTGGAGTTTGAGTCCCCCGTGAGGGTAGAACGCAAATGTTGGAGTTTTTGAGCTTGAGTCCCCTGAGAGGGTAGAGCGTGATTGTTGAAAATTTGAGCTTGAGTCCCCTGGGAGGGTAGAGCATGAACGGAATGAATTGGAGTTTGAGTCCCCCGTGAGGGTAGAACGCAAATGTTGGAGTTTTTGAGCTTGAGTCCCCTGAGAGGGTAGAGCGTGATTGTTGAAAATTTGAGCTTGAGTCCCCTGGGAGGGTAGAGCATGAACGGGAATGAATTGGAGTTTGAGTCCCCCGTGAGGGTAGAACGCAAATGTTGGAGTTTTTGAGCTTAAGTCCCCTGAGAGGGTAGAGCGTGATTGTTGGAAATTTGAGCTTGAGTCCCCTGGGAGGGTAGAGCATGAACGGGAATGAATTGGAGTTTGAGTCCCCCGTGAGGGTAGAACGCAAATGTTGGAGTTTTTGAGCTTGAGTCCCCTGAGAGGGTAGAGCGTGATTGTTGAAAATTTGAGCTTGAGTCCCCTGGGAGGGTAGAGCATGAACGGGAATGAATTGAAGTTTGAGTCCCCCGTGAGGGTAGAACGCAAACGTTGGAGTTTTTGAGCTTGAGTCCCCTGAGAGGGTAGAACGTGATTGTTGAAAATTTGAGCTTGAGTCCCCTGGGAGGGTAGAGCATGAACGGGAATGAATTGGAGTTTGAGTCCCCCGTGAGGGTAGAACGCAAATGTTGGAGTTTTTGAGCTTAAGTCCCCCGAGAGGGTAGAGCGTGATTGTTGGAAATTTGAGCTTGAGTCCCCTGGGAGGGTAGAGCATGGACATGGATAAATTGGAGTTTGAGTCCCCCGTGAGGGTAGAACGCAAATGTTGGATTTTTTGAGCTTGAGTCCCCTGAGAGGGTAGAGCGTGATTGTTGAAAATTTGAGCTTGAGTCCCCCGGGAGGGTAGAGCATGAACGTGAATGAATTAGAGTTTGAGTCCCCCGTGAGGGTAGAACGCAAATGTTGGAGTTTTTGAGCTTGAGTCCCCTGAGAGGGTAAAGCGTGATTGTTGAAAATTTGAGCTTGAGTTCCCTGGGAGGGTAGAGCATGAACGTGAATGAATTAGAGTTTGAGTCCCCCGTGAGGGTAGAACGCAAATGTTGGAGTTTTTGAGCTTGAGTCCCCCGAGAGGGTAGAGCGTGATTGTTGAAAATTTGAGCTTGAGTCCCCTGGGAGGGTAGAGCATAAACGGGAATGAATTGGAGTTTGAGTCCCCCGTGAGGGTAGAACGCAAATGTTGGAGTTTTTGAGCTTAAGTCCCCCGAGAGGGTAGAGCGTGATTGTTGGAAATTTGAGCTTGAGTCCCCTGGGAGGGTAGAGCATGGACATGGATAAATTGGAGTTTGAGTCCCCCGTGAGGGTAGAACGCAAATGTTGGATTTTTTGAGCTTGAGTCCCCTGAGAGGGTAGAGCGTGATTGTTGAAAATTTGAGCTTGAGTCCCCCGGGAGGGTAGAGCATGAACGTGAATGAATTAGAGTTTGAGTCCCCCGTGAGGGTAGAACGCAAATGTTGGAGTTTTTGAGCTTGAGTCCCCTGAGAGGGTAAAGCGTGATTGTTGAAAATTTGAGCTTGAGTCCCCTGGGAGGGTAGAGCATGAACGTGAATGAATTAGAATTTGAGTCCCCCGTGAGGGTAGAACGCAAATGTTGGAGTTTTTGAGCTTGAGTCCCCTGAGAGGGTAGAGCGTGATTGTTGAAAATTTGAGCTTGAGTCCCCTGGGAGGGTAGAGCATAAACGGGAATGAATTGGAGTTTGAGTCCCCCGTGAGGGTAGAACGCAAATGTTGGAGTTTTTGAGCTTGAGTCCCCTGAGAGGGTAGAGCGTGATTGTTGAAAATTTGAGCTTGAGTCCCCTGGGAGGGTAGAGCATGAACGGGAATGAATTGGAGTTTGAGTCCCCCGTGAGGGTAGAACGCAAATGTTGGAGTTTTTGAGCTTGAGTCCCCTGAGAGGGTAGAGCGTGATTGTTGAAAATTTGAGCTTGAGTCCCCTGGGAGGGTAGAGCATGAACGGGAATGAATTGAAGTTTGAGTCCCCCGTGAGGGTAGATCGCAAATGTTGGAGTTTTTGAGCTTGAGTCCCCTGAGAGGGTAGAACGTGATTGTTGAAAATTTGAGCTTGAGTCCCCTGGGAGGGTAGAGCATGAACGTGAATGAATTGGAGTTTGAGTCCCCCGTGAGGGTAGAACGCAAATGTTCGAGAAAAATGCTCTAGACTTACACTCAAAGAATCTTGAATACTTTTTGTACTAGTCGAGAAGAAGAGAAGACTGTAACAACTATAGGCTTGAAACCATCTTTAAATAAAGCGAACTTGTAATTAATTTTATATGAACTTAAAAATCTTATTGATTATTGAGCAACTACAAGACTTGATTAAAGATCATTAGGCTCACAACCATGACGATATTAATTTACACTAATGATTGAAATTCTAGAAAGATTGATATTAAAAACAAAGAATTTCAATCCTTTCGATGTTGAGCATGAGCATGAGCATGAGAGATCACCCATGGTTGCCCCTCCGTTGCTGAACAGAACCGTAATATCCTTTCAGCACTACTGATTATAGGCTTCGACGATCTAGTGGTGTTTCCCTTATCAACAGCATGTATGAATGCGCTGAAAAGATAAGACACCATGATTGCTAAAGCTAGATCAGTTGCGAATAGGTAACAGTCATTGGCCACCAACGGCGCCCGCCATGTCAGTTTGTAGACCTCGATTTTAAGGGACGGGAATGTTAGTTAGCGCAGGTTGCTACTAGGGCAGCTGATTTACTCTGTGCTTACACCCCACGAGCGCCAGGAACCTGAAAACTTGTTAGTAGGATAGGGTGTTTGGTCAGGATTCATCATAGAAGATGATGATGCGACCCAAAATCATAGTGTTTGGTGAAAGGTATTATATATTATTCTCAAGGCAAACAATCGGATGCTGCGGATGAGACATTTCCCGTTTATCGGTTGTTAAATTTTAAATGAAATGGTCTAGTCTTAGACAGCCGGCTGTGGAAAGATAGAACAAAAATCATTTGTAATTAAAGAATGAAGGATTAAACAATGTAACTTTTAACTTGAGATGATTTTACGAGTTTTAAATGATTGATGTTTAGTGAGGTACTGATTAACGGTGCGAACGACGAGTTTCGATGTGTATCGAGCTGAAATGGTATGATAGGGTGTTGATAGGGTCAAATCAAACTGGCTAGCTGTCATCGGGACAGCCAAAGCCAGCCGCACCTTCACACGCACACACGCACGCGAGAAAAACGAAAAACACACCGACGGCGGACGCGAAAATTCTTACGACCCTACGGAAAGGAATCGCAAATCTGACTGGCTCAACTGTCATCGGGACAGCCAAAGCCAGCCGCACCTTCACACGTACACACGCACGCCAAAGAAACGAAAAACACACCGACGGCGGACGCGAAAATTCTACGACCCTACGGAAAGGAATCGCAAATCTGACTGGCTCAACTGTCATCGAGACAGCCAAAGCCAGCCGCACCTTCACACGCACACACGCACGCCAAAAAACGAAAAACACACCGACGGCGGACGCGAAAATTCTACGACCCTACGGAAAGGAATCGCAAATCTGACTCAAAGAATTTCAGTCCTTTCGATGTTATGTTTAAAGTATCAAAAAAAAAACTGATAACCTTGACGACTTAAATATGAGCTCCGATTGAGCTTCTGAAAATGGGTTAAATGTAATAATTTAAAAGTGATTGGTAAAACAAAAAAGATAATTTTTGAAAGAATTTCAGTCTTTTTGAAGTGATGTAAGAAGATTAAAAGTGATTGGTAAAATAAAATAGATATTTTTAAAAGAATTTCAGTCTTTTTGAAGCGATGGTTTAAGGATCGAAAGGCTTGTAACCTTGACGACTTAAATTTGAGCTCCTGATTGAACTTCTGAAAATGGATAAAATGTAAGAAAGTTAAAGAGATTGGTAAAATGAAATAGATAATTTTTAAAATAATTTCAGTCTTTTTGAAGTGATGGTTTAAGGATCGAAAGGCTTGTAACCTTGACGACTTAAATTTGAGTTCCTGATTGAACTTCTGAAAATGGATAAAGTGTAAGAAATTAAAAGTGATCGGTAAAATAAAATAGATATTTTAAAAGAATTTCAGTCTTTTTGAAGCGATGGTTTAAGGATCGAAAGGCTTGTAACCTTGACGACTTAAATTTGAGCTCCTGATTGAACTTCTGAAAATCGATAAAATGTAAGAATGTTAAAGATATTGGTAAAATAAATTAGATATTTTTTAAAAGAATTTCAGTCTTTTTGAAGTGATGATTTAAGGATCGAAAGGCTCATAACCTTGACGACTTAAATTTGAGCTCCTGATTGAACTTCTGAAAATATATGAAATGTAAGAAAGTTAAAGAGATTGGTAAAATAAAATAGATAATTTTTAAAAGAATTTCAGTCTTTTTGAAGTGATGGTTTAAGGAACGAAAGGCTTGTAACCTTGACGACTTAAATTTGAGTTCCTGATTGAACTTCTGAAAATGGGTGAAATGTAAGAAATTAAAAGTGATTGGTAAAATAAAATAGATATTTTTAAAAGAATTTCAGTCTTTTTGAAGCGATGGTTTAAGGATCGAAAGGCTTGTAACCTTGACGACTTAAATTTGAGCTCCTGATTGAACTTCTGAAAATGGATAAAGTGTAAGAAATTAAAAGTGATTGGTAAAATAAAATAGATATTTTTAAAAGAATTTCAGTCTTTTTGAAGCGATGGTTTAAGGATCGAAAGGCTTGTAACCTTGACGACTTAAATTTGAGTTCCTGATTGAACTTCTGAAAATGGGTGAAATGTAAGAAATTAAAAGTGATTGGTAAAATAAAATAGATATTTTTAAAAGAATTTCAGTCTTTTTGAAGCGATGGTTTAAGGATCGAAAGGCTTGTAACCTTGACGACTTAAATTTGAGTTCCTGATTGAACTTCTGAAAATGGGTGAAATGTAAGAAATTAAAAGTGATTGGTAACATAAAATAGATAATTTTTAAAAAAAGAATTTCAGTTTTTTTGAAGTGATGATTTAAGGATCGAAAGGCTTGTAACCTTGACGACTTAAATTTGAGCTCCTGATTGAACTTCTGAAAATGGATAAAATGTAAGAATGTTAAAGAGATTGGTAAAATAAAATAAATACATTTTAAAAGAATTTCAGTCTTTTTGAAGTGATGGTTTAAGGATCGAAAGGCTTGTAACCTTGAAGACTTAAATTTGAGCTCTTGATTGAACTTCTGAAAATGGATAAAATGTGAGAATGTAAAAGTGATTGTAACAAAAAATAGATATTTTCAAAAGAATTTCAGTCTTTTTGAAGTGATGGTTTAAAAATCGAAAGGCTTGTAACCTTGACGACTTAAATTTGAGCTCCTGATTGAACTTCTGAAAATGGATAAAATGTAAGAAATTAAAAGTGATTGGTAAAATAACATAAATATTTTTAAAAGAATTTCAGTCTTTTTGAAGTGATGGTTTGAGGATCAATAGGCTTGTAACCTTGAAGACTTAAATTTGAGCTTCTGATTGAACTTCTGAAAATGGATAAAATGTAAGAATGTAAAAGTGATTGTAACAAAAAAATAGATATTTTTAAAAGAATTTCAGTCTTTTTGAAGTGAAGTGAGGTTTAAAAATCGAAAGGCTCATAACCTTGACGACTTAAATTTGAGCTTCTGATTGATCGTCTGAAAATGGGTGAAATGCAAGAAATTAAAAGTGATGGGTTTAAGGATCGATAAGCTTATTACTTCGATGACTTAAAATTGAGGTAATGATTGAACTTCTGAAACTGGATATGATTAATGAAATTGTAAGAGATAAGTAAATTGTTGATTTAAAATAACGGGACTTAAGATTTATGTTTTCCAGGATGGACTTAAGAAGAGCTATAGACTTTTGATCAACACGAATTAGGCTAAGATCATGATTTTGGAAGATTGGCTGAAATACGCAATGCTTATTTAATCATTGCATCTAGCCTCTTTCGGTTAGATTTTTGTTTTTTTTTTGTTTTCTTTTTTTAGGTTTATTTACAGGATAAATTTGTGTACCACATTGGGCCTTAGAGACGGAACAACCGGTAGCAGCAAACTGCCAAGAACGTTGAAGGGTTTCGGATAGAGGACATCATTCACTGTTATCTAGCTCGGGCATCGATTAGACGACATCGTTCGCTGTTATCTATCTTCAAAGAAACTATTGTATACGAGATTAGATATATATTGTAAATAGTTTTGAAAAGATTCAGGTTTTTACGCCGGATGTTATAAGGCTTTTCCTGGCAAAAAAATAAAAAAAATAAAGGCCATTGAACGAAATTTAAATATTGTATAGATTAGGTTATCATTGATGTATTTGTTGTAATTTCATTAATCAAAGAGTAGAAGAGGAGGAGGATGTAGTGGATGAGATTGGTAGGCGAAGAATAAATAAGATACTCATACAAGCTAGTAATTGGAAATGCCACACCTTGCTTCGAATATACATTGATGTTGAGTGTGTGCGTGTGCTTGGCTGACGCGAGAGAGAGAAAAGAATAAACAGTCTTGTGTTATGTTTTGGGCCTGAACAACGCGTGTTTCTGTGTCTCCGAAAATAATCCCAAATATTCGGAAAATTCGAGAAAAATCCCGCTCCAGCCACGACACCACTGAATGTGATCAATTTGCGACGCGCTTCGGCCTATTCGCGTTACGCGATAGGCACGAATTAGTGCGCCAATCAGCCACGTTTGATGAAGCACACCGAGATAATTAATTGAGCTTGGTAATGATGGGTGGTCAATCCTGCGGAAAAACGCTCAATTTAATTTGTGTGGTTATTTGGGAGAGCTGTGCTGGAAAATAATAATTAAATTGGGGTTTTGTGTGTTTTAAGACGTTAATATTATCACCGGAAATTTTTGAAGCGGCGATTCATGATTATTCCTTTGGTGCTAATTCACTTCAATCCATAAAAGTAAACTAAGGAAAATGCAAATATTTGATAAAGGGTATGTCCTTTAATTCTGTTCAAAGTCGGTAAATAAATAAAAAAGGGTTGTTACTTGCTAAATACTTATGCTAAAAAAGACAAAAAAAATTGTCAAAAGGAGCTTAAAATTTCATTGTTGCGTATTTTAAAACTCACTGGCTTTCAGGTGAATGATTTTGGCATTAGTTGTATGAGTGACCAATGCTCCTGAATATTTTTTTTTAATTGTTAAATCCCATTTAATTGAGAATTGGGCTCAGTTTGCCAAAGGGTTATTTTCATTTTACTTTTTCATAGGTATGTATTATTATTTTTTTGCATTTAAAATCAAATATACAGTACATAACAGGAACCATAAGTTGGAAAAAGTTTCCACGTGGTTTATGGACGGGCTCTATAAGGTCCAGACTCGATTATTCGAAGGCCTCAGAAAAATTTCACTTCGGATAATCCAATCACGAAAACAATATTTTTTCGTTGTCTTATTTTTGATTGTCGAGTATGACTTATAAACCATTCTAAAATGATTTTAAACTTTTAAATCCAAGATGGCGTCCAAAATGGCAGTGATGCCATATTGAAAAAAATACATTTTTTAATTTAAAAGGCAATCAAATATTCAAATTTGACTAAGTTGGATCACATAGCTTGATTTGATGTAAGAAGTAATAAAAATAAACTTGTTTTGGTCGTGTTTCGATTAACCGAAGTTCCATACAAACCTTCGAATAATCGAACTTCGGATAATCGAAACTTCGGATAATCGATTCTTCGGATAATCTAGTCTGGACTGTATTTATTTTGAAATGTAAAAATCAAGATGCAAAAATATTATAATCCGTAAAGAAATTTTCAAATCTTTATTCAAACTCAGAACAGAAAACAAAAAAGTGGTATTTTTTAACTTCCACGGGAACCATCCACCCAAATAATCAAATATCGTTAAAATTAAACAGAACTTAGCAAAAATCTGAAATGTTCTTAAAAGGTGATTTTATAGATCAAAAATACTAATCATTTAGTCTTGAATGAACCAAGCTTGAATCTTCTAATTTCATTTAAAATTATGCTTTTCAAAATTTAAAATTGTCTCTAAAGCAAAAGAAAATATTACAAAATTAAGTTAGAAAAACTGATTATCTATTATTGCTATTCTAATTAACAATCTTTTTTTTTTTTTTTACTCTAATGGAAGTCATTTTTTTTTTTCATTCTATTCTTATTGCTTGCTCCTCCGGTCAATGGTACATTGACTTAAGGAAAGATGACTGTTTCTATTGAATGTTACTTTTATATGAATGTTTGCTTTTAATTGATTTCTAAAAATAAATCTTTCAAAAACTTATCACAAAATACTTGTTTAGTCAATTTTAATAAGTTTTGGTATAAAAGCCAAAATTTGTAAAAAAAGAAACTTTTTGGTAATTGCAAGCAAATCATTGATGATATCATCCTTGTGATAACTTTTTGATTCCGAGAATATATTTTAACATAGACTGATTTATGTTAACTTCATTTAAGAATTCGTAGCATTCACTTCTCAGTAAAAGATGTAACAATTTAATGTTTAAGCATGTTTGGTTTCACTATTCTGATAAAAATTATAGTACCTACGTTCGAAAAAATACAGTATTTAGTGAAAATTTTTGTATTTTACAAAAAAAAAAACTTTACTAAAGAATAAATGAAAACCAAATTTTGCATCGTTTGATTTCAATTATGAAAATTTAAGTATTTATGAAAAAATACACAAAAAATGCAATCAAGTGAAAATGCATTCAAAATTTCGTTTGATACCCATTTTATAAACTAATAAAATCAGTATTTCCGAGCTTTTTTTATTCACTAGTTTAAAGAACATTTTTTTATGCTTTTTGGGTGTTTTTAAGACCATTGATTCAAGTGTAATAAAAACACTCAAAAAGTAAAACAAAAATAATTTGTTTATAGGACCTTTTATAAATAAAAACTCTAGATTAATACTGTGAAACTTATTATATACTGTTAAACACAAATGTTAGAAGAAGCTTTCAAAATTTAACATGATTTGGACGAATTAAGTGAATTTTAGAATTTTTTTTGAATTGAGCTATCATCCGTTCAGATTATGTTTCACAATAAGAATTATTTTTTGAAAAAAAAGTCAAACTTTCATAATATGTATGAAGCAAAAATTTTCACAAAACAGTAGAATTATTTGGAAAGATCACAATTCAAGTAAGGCCTTCATTTCAAACGACTCGAACAATACAGGATTCTTACTAAAAAAAGAGCATTAAGTAATTTCATGAAAATTACTCAAATTTTCACAAAATATAGTCGTTTATAAAAAATACTAAAGTTGGCAATCAAACGAAGAAATTCAAATGGATT
>NC_068937.1:79252782-79353959 GCF_016801865.2 Culex pipiens pallens | reverse complement strand
AGTAATGGGAAATGGCTGCGGTTTTAAAACTATTATTTATTTTTTTATTTTTTTGGATGAAATACACGTTTCAAATCTGGAAGCCACAACCTAACCAAAAAGAAGACATCCGCAATCAAAAATAAATGTATCGTCTCAAATGTAATTTACATTACATTTACATTACATTTACATTACATTTACATTACATTTACATTACATTTACATTACATTTACATTACATTTACATTACATTTACATTACATTTACATTACATTTACATTACATTTACATTACATTTACATTACATTTACATTACATTTACATTACATTTACATTACATTTACATTACATTTACATTACATTTACATTACATTTACATTACATTTACATTACATTTACATTACATTTACATTACATTTACATTACATTTACATTACATTTACATTACATTTACATTACATTTACATTACATTTACATTACATTTACATTACATTTACATTACATTTACATTACATTTACATTACATTTACATTACATTTACATTACATTTACATTACATTTACATTACATTTACATTACATTTACATTACATTTACATTACATTTACATTACATTTACATTACATTTACATTACATTTACATTACATTTACATTACATTTACATTACATTTACATTACATTTACATTACATTTACATTACATTTACATTACATTTACATTACATTTACATTACATTTACATTACATTTACATTACATTTACATTACATTTACATTACATTTACATTACATTTACATTACATTTACATTACATTTACATTACATTTACATTACATTTACATTACATTTACATTACATTTACATTACATTTACATTACATTTACATTACATTTACATTACATTTACATTACATTTACATTACATTTACATTACATTTACATTACATTTACATTACATTTACATTACATTTACATTACATTTACATTACATTTACATTACATTTACATTACATTTACATTACATTTACATTACATTTACATTACATTTACATTACATTCACATTACATTTACATTACATTTACATTACATTTACATTACATTTACATTACATTTACATTACATTTACATTACTTATTTCTTTTTTTTATTTAGGCCGTTGCAAATATTTTTTGAAGTTTATGTCCCTCGACTCTGACCAAAGTCGAGGGAGGGGGACAAAAAAATATAAAAATTGAAATTACAAGCCTAGGTTTCAACATTTGGATGAAAAAAGTGTTTTAAAATGCATTTTACAGGCGTACAGTTGCTTTCCAATCATTAGTTTTGAAAATATCAAGGTATTGACGGATTTTTTTTTTCGCAAAAAAAAAACACTTTGCGTGGGACAGTACAAAATTTAAAATGTTTTCAAAAGAGTTCAAACATGCTGAATATGATTATACCTAAATGCGGGAAAATGCATTTTAACTGGTTTTCAGTTGATTAAACTTTAGTTTTCATTAAAATTTTGAATTTTTTCGAAAAAATATTTTTTTGTCCCCTGATTATTCAGGCCAATTTTGAAGGGGGGGCGACATAAACTTTGAAAAATATTTGCAACGGCCTCATTGAAAACTGGAAATGAAGATAAAATTCGATCGAAACAAAAAAACCTAAATAAAAATCGAGCAAATTTTTAAAATTGTTCTTATGCCAAAAAACGGTTACCCTAGTCAACTCAGAACAGCGTTACGCCGCCTGGCCTTCCGACTTCGTCACCTTTTACGGATAGACCCTTTGCTTTTCAGTAGCACCGATAACAAAAACATAAACAAAACGGCGTGCGTTCGAATCAGCACTCCAATCCCCATAGGTTCAGCAAAAAATCCCCCCTCCAAAACTTCGTGTGCAATGAGTGATTCAGTGACCTACTCGGTATCGTACACGGATACGCACGCCGTGCTCCTGGTGACCACCCCGGACCTGGACCTGGAACACGCTGACACCGCGCTGGCCCTCGAAGTGCACGACCGGGAGCTCGTGTTCACCGCACCGCCGTACCATGTGAGGTGAGGTTTCGATCGTCTTTGTAGAGATTTTGCGGGACTTATTACTCTTCTTGGTGTTACTTAGAATTCATGTGGATCGTGATCTGCGGCGGCAGGATGAGGGTTTTCCCGAGCGGATTGATTACGAGAAGGGGGTTATCTGTTACCACATCCCGTTGGTGACGAGGGAACTGGTTGAGTCAAGTTCTGAAACGTTGTTTGCGTATGGCTTCAACAATTGGTACAGTGGACCGCTGAATATTGTAAGTCTTTGAGATTCTGAGTAGAACCAGAACATTAATGAGCGATCATTTCCAGATCAACAACCAAGATTTCAAATCCCTATCGAATCCGGAACGATTCTCCAACGAGGAACGTCACCAGAAGCGATTGTCAGACGAAAAGACTGACTTCAGTTCGGAACACTTTGGAATGGATCACGTTCAGTGCATGATCGACTGCTTTGGGCTGGACTCCGCGGTGATACCGCTGGAAGCGGAGCTCACCGAAGATCAAAACTACCGTATCAAAGTGATTCTCAGCGACAAGAAGGACAACCTCGATCAGTATCGAACGTTAGCGGATGACAGTTCGATTCTACTAAATCTACTCGACGTTTTGCTGGCCGTGCTGTACGACAAGCTGCTGCAAAGCAACGAACTGAACGAAGCCATTTCGCACGTCAACATCCACCGGATATCGGCCACGCTGTCGTACTTTGAGCAGTTCAACTCCGTGGATGCTGTGCTGACTGCGATCTATCGACGATCCTGCGTCTACCCGCTGTTTCGAAGCAAAGAACTGGCTCAAATCTGCGCGCAGCGCTTGGTAGATGCGTCCAAGAAGGAAGCCTTCAACGATTGGATCCTCGAGAAGTTGATGTACTGTTACGAGTCTTTCATGCAAAATGATTGCTCTGTGCTGAACCACTACTACGTCAAAGACTACATCCGGTTTGTGCGGCTTTGCGCGCCCGTTGAAGGTTTTCGCAAAGTTGTGGAAGATGTTGCGGCCCTTCTGCCGCAGGTACACGAGCAATCTCTGGGATTTGGAGAAGAGGCTGTTGTGTATAAGTTTGTCCGGGATATTATTGGCCGGTTGGATGATAGCTCAACCGACTCGGATGACGATTCGTCGAGTGAGGGCGAGACGGAGACCGAGAGTAGTGACGAGGAGGTGATTTCACAACCGGAAGAAAGCGTGTTGGACAAATTGATGAACTTGAAAATACAACCCTGAGTACAAATTTGGCTTTATTTAGTTTGTTTTCTTTGAACTATGCGTCTTTTTGGATTTCTTCTTCCCGCAAATGAGTCTTCCCAGCAGGTACAAGATCAACATTGGAACTCCCAGAAGCATAGCCAACACGTCCAGATTGTGGTACTGCACAAATCCGAGATCCATCGACGCGGTCCGGATGTGGGGAGCTCCCTTGTGTCGGATGACGTACTCTACCCAGAATACGGCCAGTTCCAGCGGGGTTTGCGGCTGATCCCTGTACCGCTGAGAGATTGCTTTCGCACTTTCACTGTACTTGGGATCCTTCAGGATGCTTTGGATGGCGTTCGTCAACCGTTCATAGGTAATGTCCTGGTAAGCAACAGCCAGTCCATAGCCGCCACGTTCCGCCTTGGCCATGTTCAGATGCTGATCGCCAAACACCGGAATACCAATAATTGGCACCCCATGATACAGAGATTCCGTCGAACTCAACAACCCCCCATGGGTAATGAACAACCGCACATTGGGATGCGCCAGAACGTCATCCTGCGGCCACCAGTTCTGAATTACAACATTGTCCGGCTTATTCGGTAGATTCTCGTCTTCCCACTTCCACAGCACCGTCTGCTTCAACTCCGAAAACACCTTCAAAAACGCATCCCGCTTCGCCGGAGGCATATCCTTGCCCTGAATGTTCGACCCCATCGAAAAGTAAATAACCCCCTCCGTTGCGTTGTCCATAATCGCCTGAATCTTCTCCGGAAGCGAGTTCGCCACCCGATTGATGTGCATTCCCCCAACCTCGACCATGTTCGTCGCGTAAGGCCTCGGATAGCCGATCGAAAAGTGCGTATTCAGCAGTACCAACGAAACGGCGCGCTTCTTCAGTTCGTACAGGTCCGGCTTCGGATCCGGGAACGCACTGCCGTACATCTCCAGCTGGGCCGGTCGGTCCAAGATGTTCTCCACGAGGATTTCCACCGCGCTCATGACGGTGTTTAGGGCGCGCTCCTTGAAGGTCATGTGGTCGGTGAAGCTCAGGAACGGATTGGGCACGTAGGAGGGAGGTGAGGGGGTGCCGACCAGGTCGGTGGTCCACTTGCTGGCGCCGAAGGTGGACATGGCCACGCACGGGGCGTTGAAGTGGTGGACGAAGCCTGGGGACGAAATTTAAAAAAAAATAAGTTTTTGGTTTATTGTAATTAGAGGGTGACGAGCGGGAATTCTCGGGAAATTGATTTTTTTTGGACCTCTCGATTTCCGGGAAATTACAAACTTATGAATTTCGAAGCAAAATTAAATAAACTAATCAGAAAAACATTTGAAAAATTTGAAATTGTTTTTGTCATTGGATGTTCAATATTCGATGCTCAAGTTTGAATACACCAATGCCTCTCTAATCTTCTTATTCAGAAAGTGTAACTTAAGTATACTTAGTAGTTATTGTTTCTTTTTATTATTTTTTAGAAAGAGCCTTCAAAGAAAAAAAATCATGGTAATATTACATCTGGAAAGGGGTACATCTTCAATGTCAGAAAAAAATGTGGAATTTTACCTCTGAAAATATGTAATTTTACCTCTTTTCTGTTGTAATGTCGCTTTTTCAGTCTAAATTGAAGTAAAATTACATCATAAAAGAGATAATATTCAACCATCCAAAATTACACCTTCCAAATTTACACAATTTTTTACTGTGTTTTCAAGATAAGTATAATTTACATATCCTCTCTCGAGCATAACAATCCCCTTAATCTAGTTTTTTTTTTGCAATGCTATGTAAGTTAATTTCTCTGTTTCAAGGTAATTTTTTTTTCGATATCAATAAGTCATTGTGTGTTTCGTATCAACCTCATCTTTAAATAAAAAAAATCTGGCAATCTTTGTAAAGTCAAGGTCCGCCACATATGAACATTTGGATTTTTCTGATAACTATTTTTTCAATGAATATTAACAGTTGACCTTAAAAAGGAAAAAAACACATTTTAAATTGTTGTATTGAATCGTTATTTATCATATTGCAAAAATCCCGATACTGAGAAATTATATATTAGCTATTTTTTTGCATCACAAAAATCAATTAACAAGTTTGTGCATTTTTTTTAAAATGACTCAGTACGAATTAAGATTCGTAAACACTTTATACTACAATTATGAGTCCCAAAAAGCTCAAGAAAAAGCTCACATGTTTTTTTTTTCAGGCAAGTCTCCATACAAATTAAGTAAAAATATATTATGCTGTATCTTGAGATAGGATTTGTTGATCCTTTTGGTCTCCTCGACAAAGTTGTTATTAACAAGAACAACTTAAACTTAAAGGTACACCGAGAAATAAAATTATCGTTTTTTGAATTATCTTTTTTTTCACAAAATCATAAATTTCCATATTCTGGATTTTGTAGAAATTTTATATATTTTTTAAAATTGTATTTAGGGCGCAAAATGGCTTAGCTTTACAGAAATACGTGCAAAAGCGTAAGGACAAGCTTTGACTAAAAAAAATATTGTTTTTGTAAAGCTCTTGTTTTACTATAAAAAATATCAAACGTTGTATCGAATTTGCCATCGTGAAAAGATTTGATTTTTTTTCTAAATTCGCCTAACAATCATCATTCAATGGCACAATTCCCAAATTTGAAAGTATTCAATCATAAAAAAAATCGACTTTTGGTCGAATTTTGTGTTTTTATGACAATTTTCAATTCTGAGAGCAGATTCAGCGGGCAAAACTACATGAAAAAACATATAGTTGAACATTTTGTTTGAATTTTGTTAGGGTGGTCCCATACACTTTTCCCTTGAACATTTTCAAATGAAGATATCTCGAGTTTATAGAAAAATGCCCCTCGGATTTTTTCAGCGTTTATAGTGCTAGATCTCCTCTTTCGAATTCAACCTGGCGCTTAAAATTTGGCCTGCGTCCTTTCGAGATATTTGAGTTGCATCTCTTTTACCTTCATGCAAATCCAAATTGATTTGTCAAAAAATAAAAATGTTCGATTTCTAGAGCGTTAAAAGTGCCCCGAACATCACTTTACTCTCAAACTTAACCCTGAATTGCTATGCTCAAAAAACTGATTTTTTAAGGTTTGCTCAGATGCTTTCTCTAAATATGGTCATAGAAGGCGTAGATTGCGAGATATAATGTGGTTTCTTCAACAAAGTTGCTTGGATTGGCGAGCTCAACAAGTTTCAAGAAAACAAAAAAAAAATCCCAAAACTATTCCTGAAAAGTTAGATTTCTAAAATCACCTTAATCGTGAACCACCCTAATTTTGAACCAAACCAAAAGTTGCCCTTTTCCATTTGCAACAACTCTTCTGAAGGCACCAAAGCTCCAAAACTTCACCATTTTTAGGAAAACCAATTTTACACTTATTTTTGCGATCTAGCGAAATTATCGTAGCCATTCTATTGATAAAGAACATTCTATTGCAGCATCCCATCTTGTCGACAAGTTTACCCAACTATGTCAACAATAAGACCCTCCCAACCCAACGGAACTGAACTGCCATCTTCTCACCGCACACTTCCACTTACCGAGCATTGCGTCATTCATGAAGATCTCCAGCACGATCAGGTCAAACTTTTCGTTAGAATTGATCAGCTTCGTCACGGCGGGATCGGTCAACGTTTCATTCGTAACCGTTTGCCCAAAAGCGTACGTCTTCTTAATGCTTTCCAGGGCTCCCATCTGCGCAAAGTTCAGCATGTTTGAAGTCAGCGCTGGAATTACAGAACAGAACGGGCGATGATTTAGCAGCTTTTTTGAGGTGTTTTTCGTTTGTCTTCTTCATTCATTTGCGCACACTTATCTACGACGCTAGGTTCATTTATCACTTGACTTACGCTTGACCGCCTCCCAAATTTTGGTTGTGGTGACATCGCGAAAATTTTCAATCGGTTTCTTTTGTGGAAACGGACTGATAACGGTCACCTGTTGAAAATGGGGTGATTTGTTTAGTGCAATTGCTATTTTATTGCATCTACAGACGAAATTTGAAACAAACTAACCTCATGACCTTTCTTGGCAAGTGCCTTCATCAACGACGAAGCCACAATGTAATGGGATCGGGCTGTGGTGGGAAAAACTCCCAAAATTTTGGCAGATTCCGTTCCGGAAAAGGCCGAAATGGCCAAAAGACCGCCGACAACCAGCAGCCACGCGCTCTTCATCTTTGTAGGATATATAAAACGCTCTTCACGGTTTCACCACGCGACTGACCATCGCCAGAGTAAATTTGACTCTGACCGGCTGATGACCGAAAACCAGTTGCCGCTGTTGGATATCTGAGGTTTTTTGCGTGTGTACGACGAATCTAGCTAATTCCAGGCTGGAATGATGATTGGTGTTGGTAAAATATTTGAAGAATAAAGGTAGACGGATCATTTCTTGGAGCTATGCTCATTTTGAAAGGTACCGGTATTTTCGGTCTGCTTTGAATGCTTTATTTTCATTATTAGAAAAGTTAAATTCCAAAGACATGTACGTTTACCCTATAAATACCACTATGAATAAGGATTAAGAGTATTTCACTGTGAACGTTTCTAGCTGCGTAAGATTTTAAATGATAAGATACTATCATGAATGTAGTTCACTAATGATACCCAATATAAAATTGTGACTCTTCACATTTTTTGTCTGGAACAGCTGCGTTGGGCGCAACCAAAAATGACAATGCATTTTCTACGATTTTAGTATTCAGTATTTCGATGCCTCTGTGCTCTCTTGTTCCTAGCTTGCTGGTTTTTCTATCTAGTTAGCATAAGAGAGCACAGAGGCATCGATTTTGTGAATCTGGACTATAGCAATGCAGCAAATACAAATGAGCCAAAACCGGAAATAAATTTTATTTGTATTTTTTTATCTGGATCAAATTTTTTTGGGGACCTTCCCTATGACCAAAGAAGCTATTTTGTGTCATTGGTTAACCCATACAAGTCTCCATACAATTTCGGCAGCTGTCCATACAAAAATGGTATGTAAATATTCGAAAATCTGTAACCTTTGGAAGGAATTTTCTGATCAAAGCAAAGTTGTAATTACTGATGAGGATGGTTCAGAAAAAATAGATACACGGAAAAAATCTTGCCAATTTTTTTATTAGCTATTTTTTCACAAAAAGTAAGTTTCCCAAAATCGTCATTTTTTTTTATTTTCAAGATTTTTTTATATGTTTCATGGGACCAAAACCCGCAACTTTTGAGCCACCAAAAAATAAATTTTTGAAACAATTTTGTATTTTTTGTAGTTTAGAAATTTTAATAATCTTTGTCATTTTTGTATTGCGAATTCATTTAACAGCGTTTAGTTTTGCATTTGAATGCTTTTTGCAAATGTGATTTTTGAGACCACAAAAACGGATAAAGACGTGCAACTTTAGAAAGATAAGTAACATGAATTAATTTGAATTTTCGCAGATTTTTGGTAGAAGCATAACTGTCACAAAAATGGCACAACTTTCAGCAAGAATCATGCACAATTTATATTTTTTGAGATTTCTTTTGGTTTGTTTTAAATAATAATCGATAATTATAATAAAAGTTTAAGTAATTTTAAATTCATTAAATTTGTGGGAAATTTTTAAATTAATGTAATGTGCATAAATTTAACATTTCTGGGTAATTCTCTACCAACTCACACGAAATCGGGAAAAAATGCCCCGACCCCTCTTCGATTTGCGTGAAACTTTGTCCTAAGGAGTAACTTTTGTCCCTGATCACGAATCCGAGGTCCGTTTTTTAATATCTCGTGACGGAGGGGCGGTACGACCCCTTCCATTTTTGAACATGCGAAAAAAGAGGTGTTTTTCAATAATTTGCAGCCTGAAACGGTGATGAGATAGAAATTTGGTGTCAAAGGGACTTTTATGTAAAATTAGACGCCCGATTTGATGGCGTACTCAGAATTCCGAAAAAACGTATTTTTCATCGAAAAAAACATTTAAAAAGTTTTAAAAATTCTCCCATTTTCCGTTACTCGACTGTAAAATTTTTTGGAACATGTCATTTTATGGGAAATTTAATGTAAATTTCAAATCTACATTGACCCAGAAGGGTCATTTTTTCATTTAGAACAAAATTTTTCATTTTAAAATTTCGTGTTTTTTCTAACTTTGCAGGGTTATTTTTTAGAGTGTAATAATGTTCTATGAAATTGTAGAGCAAACAATTACAAAATTTTTGATATATAGACATAAGGGGTTTGCTTATAAACATCACGAGTTATCGCGATTTTACGAAAAAAAGTTTTGAAAAAGTTACTTTTTGCGTTTCTCTTTGTTTCGTCGTCCGTGTCTGTCGCGGGTGACCATGAACGGCCATGATCGACGACGACCAACTTTTTCAAAACTTTTTTTCGTAAAATCGCAATAACTCGTGATGTTTATAAGCAAACTCCTTATGTCTATATATCAAAATGTTTGTAATTGTCTGCTCTACAACTTTGTAGAACATTGTTACACTCTAAAAAACACGAAATTTTAAAATGAAAAATTTTGTTCTAAATGAAAAAATGACCCTTCTGGGTCAATGTAGATTCAAAAAGTACATTAAATTTCCCATAAAATGACATGTTCCAAAAAAATTTACAGTCGAGTAACGGAAAATGGGAGAATTTTTAAAACTTTTTCAGTGTTTTTTTGATGAAAAATACGTTTTTTCGGAATTCTGAGTACGCCATCAAATCGGGCGTCTAATTTTACATAAAAGTCCCTTTGACACCAAATTTCTATCTCATCACCGTTTCAGGCTGCAAATGATTGAAAAACACCTCTTTTTTCGCATGTTCAAAAATGGAAGGGGTCGTACCGCCCCTCCGTCACGAGATGTCAAAAAACGGACCTCGGATTCGTGATCAGGGACAAAAGTTACCCCTTAGGACAAAGTTTCACGCAAATCGAAGAGGGGTCGGGGCAACTGCTGTGTGAGTTGGTAGAGAATTACCCTTCTTTAAAATCAGCTTATCGTAGGGGAGAATGGTTACGAAATCAAATAAATTTTCAACATATTCACAAACTTTGCAGAAATTACAGAAATTATTAAATTCTCAAACTTGCAGAAATTATTTAATTTTTTTTTCTTTGCTTAGTTTAAATATTTTTGAAGAACTTTTCACGTTAGAAAAAAATGCAGTAACAGGTATAAATGATTGAACATTCCTTCACCTTTAGTTTTTTTTATTTGAAATACATAAAAACTTATTTAAAAAAAAACCAAAACCACAAAAGAACCTCGTATTATTTAAAAATAATGCAAAATTCAACAAAGTTGTATTTATCGAAATATCCTGCTTATCACAGTTATCATGGATAACCGAATATACGATATTGATCTTTCTTTAAAAAATTCTACTAAAATTAAAATAAATGAATTGCTCAAAAATCCTATTAAAAGTAATTCAAATATAATAATGAAAATTTATTTGTTTTTCATTTTTGCTTCCTTCATATCAGTTTGGTGATATTAGTCCGTTTAGCAAAATGTTCTGTTTCGCACCTATATTTACAGATACAGAAATAATTACATCGGGCATCTAATTTTAGATTAGGCTGGTACAAATATTTTTAAAAGTTTTTGTCACCACCCCCTTCAAAATTGGCCCGAAAAATCAGGGGGCAAAAAAAAAATTTTTACAATAAACTTCAAAATTTCAATGAAAATTCAAGTGCAACCAGCTGAAATCAAATTAAAATACATTCTTCTGCGTTTAAAATCATTTTTAGCATGTTTGGGTTTATTAAAAAATCTTATGATTTTGTGAAAATTTTCGATGCAAAATCTTTTTTTTCGATACAATTTTTGTTTTTGTCAGATCTTAGATTTTTTGAAAACTAATGATTGCAAAACAACTGAAGTAGTGTAAAATGCATTTTAAAACACTTTTTTCATTTAAATGTGAAACTATGGCTTGTTATTTAAATTTTTATATTTTTTTATTTTTTGCCCCCCCCCCCCTTGACCTCGGCCAGGGCCGAGGGACAAAAACTTTTTTAAATATTTGCATCGGCCTAACAGTTTAAAAAAAAAACATTTCCAACGAATATCAAGTAATAATTAGCTTATTGAGAAGTGACCAAGCACGTTTTTATCAATACTTTTACAAAACAATTTGTTAGAAGAGTGAGAATATTGAAAGAATGTTTCCAATCAACATACTTTATTTATATTGTTTTTGTTTTTTTTTTGCATAAACGTACAAATTAGAAAAAAAACGAAGAACTTTATCATTAAAGCTCCACCCCTACCTGGCAATTCCGGGAATCAATAGTGCCCCCCAACATTTTGGACTAGCCGGCGGCAATGCCGCCAAGGAATCTTAAAGTAACTTTTTCAATTTATTATCTAAGAATCTCGATAATAAAACTTCATTCTTTATGAAAAGGTATGTTTTTATGAAAAGTCTTGCTGATATTTAAATAGTAGTTTATGCAACAAGTTGCAAAAAGAGGATTTTTTCAGCACGAGTCGTACATTTATCCAACGAGGTTCACCGAGTTGGATAAATACGACGAGTGCTGAAAAAATCATGTTTTGCAACGAGTTCCATACAACATTTTTTGCAATTTCGAAAAACACCCATTGAGTGAAATTTTAAGTCGAATTTTCATGTATTTTGTCAATAAATCGTTTAAATCAAAAAAAAAATTGAAAAGTGTTACTTTTCGAAACAAGTGCTGAAAAGTTCAACTTTTCAGCACCCATTTCAGTGCTGAAAAGTAGATCTTTTCAGCATTTATTTTGAAAAGTGTTGCTATTCGATTCTGTTATTTTTGGTACAGAAAAGTAGGCTATTTCGTCGTTCAAGAATGACAGGAAAAGTAAGTAGTTTCACGACGGAATTGCAAAAAGTACATTTAAATGGCGTTCAATTGCATTTATTTCGATTTTTCGGAACTTTTTGCTGTTTGAAAAGTGCACCCAATTGCAACAATGCCGATGCCCTTACATCCATTCCACATGTTCATTAGTAAACCCATTCAAACACTTTCGTCCAGATGCGCTACACGTGATCCGAAACACCTCGCTGAAGGTGATAGACACGGCCGGTCAATATTGGCGCGCGCGCTCTCGTCTGGCGGAATCCTTCAGCACCTTCTCTTATCAGCAATTGCAATTCATTCGTCAACGATTGTGTGACGTTGCGTTGCAAACCCACACCAGCGTTCAGTTAGAAAGCATTCTAATCTGCGCAAACAAAACGTGAGAATTAGTCGCTTCTTTGGTGATGTCGAGCTCCTCGTGGTTTATGTGGCGGCCGGGCGTTGATTGTTAGTATATACGTCGATTATATTTAGTATACTTCTTGACCGTGGCAGTGATTTGTCTCGCGTCTTGGATGCAGTTCCTACTTGGCTGTGATAATGAACGGACGGCGGTTAGGAGTGATAGCTGTGGTGCTGTTGGCGGGGTTGGTCGTCCCGTTGGAAGGTGCGAGGATCTTGGGAGTTTTACCTTCGGCAGGATGGTCCCACTACGCGATCGGAGAAGGTATCATGAAGGCTCTGGCCCAGGCTGGACACGACGTAACCGTAATCGGTGCACACCGTTGGAAGGATGCGCCCAGCAACTATCGCGCCATCGAGTTGAAAGAGTTAGTGTTCGATAAAGGAGGTAAGATTGAGGTGTGAAATTGACCTTGGGCACTAGCTAATTGATGATTTGTGCGCCGTTTAGGATCTGCGCCGAATCTGTTCCAGTACCGCAACGCTCCGTACTTGAACGTGCTTTATCAGCTGTACACCGAGATTGGGCCGGCCTTATCGGAAATGATTCTGACACACGAAAACGTGAAAGAATTTCTGGCTTCTAATCAGTCATTTGACGCCGTAATTGTGGAATGCTTCGTGAGCGACGTGCTGTACGGATTCGCACAGCATTTTAAGGCTCCGTTGATTGTGTTTTCTCCTTTTGGGGCGTCTTTGTGGGCCAACGAGCTTGTCGGAACGCCGTATCCGTACTCCCAGATTCCACACACCTTCCTAAGCTATACCGATCGGATGAGCTTCTGGGAGCGTGTCACCAACACGCTGCTCTGGAACGTAGATCACTTCTATTACAAGAATGTTTTCCTGCCTCGCCAAGAAGCGATGTACGACAAGTACTTCCCCAATGCAACTGTTTCGTTGGAACAGCAGAGAAAAAATACAAGCTTAGTGCTGTTGAATCAGCACTTCAGTTTGAGCTTCCCACATCCGTATGCCCCGAACATGATTGAAATCGGCGGCATTCAGATGGACGAACCAAAGCAGCTGTCCAAAGACCTGCAAGACTACCTGGACAACTCCAAACACGGCGTCATCTACTTCAGCATGGGCTCCATGCTCAAAGGATGCAACTTCCCCGAAGAGAAACGCAACGCCTTCATCAGCGCCTTCGCCCAACTAAAAGAAAACGTTCTCTGGAAGTACGAAAACACAAGCCTCCCCAACAAACCAAAGAACGTCCTCATCAAGCAGTGGATGCCCCAGAACGACATCCTCGCCCATCCAAACGTCAAACTCTTCATCACCCACGGTGGCCTCCTCGGTTCAACGGAATCTCTGTACCACGGCAAACCCATGGTGGGCGTCCCCATCTACGGTGACCAACGGCTCAACATGGCACGTGCCCAGAACGCCGGCTACGGAACCAGCGTAGAGTACGAACACCTGTCCCAACAGTCAATCTCCGAAGCCATCCGAACCGTCCTCGCCAACCCCTCCTTCACAACCAACGCTAGACTTATCTCCGACCGATATCGGGACAAAATGGCCACCCCGGCGGAAACGACCGTATTCTGGGTCGAGTACGTGATCAGACATCGAGGCGCCCCCCAGCTGCACTCGGCCGCAACCGAGCTGTCCTACGCCGAGCGGAACCTGTTGGACGTGTACGGATTGATGTTATTATTAGCGGGGTTGATGCTGGCTGCTGTAATTCGGGTGGTGAGATCCGTGTTAGGATTATTTGGTTCGACGTCAAAGGGGAAAAGTGGTGCCAAAAATAAACGCGAGTGAGGCTAATTTTAAGAGGGGATGATGATCGAAGTTTATTGCGGGTTGATGAGCGCAAACAATTATCTGGTCAATTGAAAGCGCACACGAAATAGACTGTGGGATTAATTTAATTCTGTAAAATTTACATGAATCTATGTCCTCCGTTTTATCTTGCCATGAAATCTAAAAATATGTTAAAATAGTAAGTACAAATAAGTAATAAAAATATGTAATGAAACTGAAAACCAAAACATAGTAAGAAAAAGAAAGAATTAAAAGAATAGAAATACTAAAAATAAATAAATATATTTTTTTTAGTTAAAAAAACACAATTAATGATATGGATTGACAGACAAAAACAACGATGTTTGTTTCAGATTAGTGAACACAGATTTTGCCTTCCTCACATTACTGAGGTAATGCTATTAAATCACTCGAAAAATGAACTTCTTAATTTGACCTCCTAGACCCACCTTCACTTATGTATATCGACTCAGAATCAAGTGCTGAGCAGAAGTGTGTGTTATAGGGATGTGAACAAAAAATATCAATCAATTATCTCCGGATTTGCTGAACACATTTTGACCAAGCGATCCGTCTTGGGTTCCCATAAGTCTCTTTTCAAAATCAGCAAGTTTAGTTAAATACTTTGAAAGTTATGCCAAAACATACGATTTTGGCTTCAAAAGATTGTAAAAAGGTTGGTTTTTGTAAGAAAACCCGTCTTGTTATAATTTTTTTTGAAGGGTATTCAAAAACCTTTCCAACCCGTCATAAAGATTGAAGATCTGACAATCCTATCAAATGTAATGGTCACTTTAGTGGTAATTTAATACTGTTTTGAAAAATAATTACTGAAACATCCAGTTTTTATAAAAATATAATGTTATCGGCCGATTTCATGACATTTCATTTTTTGAATTCTGGGGCTTCGCCTTACATTTTTGGCAGCTATCCATACAAAAACGGTATGTAAATATTCGAAAATCGATATCTTAGGAATGACATTTTCTGATCATTTTGGTGTCTTCGTCAAAGTTTTTTTTTTTGCTGATTGCTGAAATCACTTTTTGTCACTTTAAATCGATTTCCAAAAAAATACTATTTTTAATTTTTTGATATGTTTTAGCGGATTTAACAAGTCATCTTCTTAGAAAATTTCAGAAATAGCAACAAATCTTTGATCAAGTTATGATTTAAGAAAAAAATGACTTAAAAACATATAATATAAATTTGAAAATGTTGTGAATTTTTTTGCGTTTTTACATAAAATTTATTTCGATTTTTTTTGTAAGGGCTAAAAACACTTATTTTTACATTTTCAAATGTTGGGCTAGATTTTAAAACGTTCAATTAATTTTTATTGAAATAAGCAGAAATTTTCGCATTTTTTTTTTAATTTTTCAAAATTAGTTTCCGAAATATCGGTGATCAAAAATATCAGCAATCAAAGGCGCTGTTTTAAAAAGGCAAAATGAAGGGAATTTGTTAAGCTTTTTGAAAATATTTGTTTAAAAATTGACAAACATGAGCTTTTTTAATTTAAATACTGTGTCTTTTTTAACGTTACCTATAATGGCTTTAACTTGAACGAGGTGCACCTTATCAAAATTTCCCTAAAGTACTTTTTGATTGCACATTTAAAATAAACTTGGTTAAAGATTTTTACCCTGGATGGAATTTCACGTCCCCTAAAACATATGAAAAAAAAAAAAAAAATTCGTATAAATTAATAGTTACACCTTTTTTATAAAAATTGTAACTTTACGGTTAAATTTTTGTCCGTACATCTCTATGACTCAAAATTTGAGGGGTTTTATTATTATTATAGTTTATTATTGACACCATAATTTGGCATGCGTGTCATTTGAGGGGTTTTGTCCCTGAAAGCTTATCAATGAAATTCAAAAATACGGATTTTTGGAATGTTTTTTTCAGAATAGTCCTCGTCAAAACCTACAACTTTGCACAAAACACCAAAGCGATCAGAAAATTCTTCAAATGATACAGATTTTCGAATATTTACGTACCGTAAACCGGGGTGACTTTGATAGGATTTCAGTTTGTTTTCATAATATTTTCCAACAGGTAAGGTTTTTCTCAAGATTATTATTTTTAAAACATGTACTGGGGTAGGCCACACAAAGCCCATGCACTATTTCGAAAAAAAAAAGTTTTTTCAATAGTGTTTAGAAAAATAGTTACGTTAAAAATTCTTAGTTTTAATTCCGGGGTGACTTTGATAGTCATAGTTTTTCTTGTTAAAATCATATTTAAGATGTTCAAACTTTATTTGTACGTTAAATGTACCATCACTAAAGTAGCTGATATAGTTTGTAAGAAAAAAAATCAATGTTTATATTTAGTTAACTAAGTTTATAAGCTTTTTAACAAAATACATATACATTTTAGGTAAAATTGTTAAAAAGTCTGAAATTTGTTAAAAATAGTTTTGTTTATAAAATTATCGATTTATATTGCATTTTATACTGAATTCGAAGACCGAATCACATGTTTTCACATTTTACATGAAATTTGTTTATCTGAAATTGCCTATCAATTTGGAGATTTTTTTTAATTGTGTTTCAAAAACACATATTATTTATTATTTACAAACTTATTTAACCTTCTCCTAGTGGAAAATTGTCCAAAGAATCCGAAAATGCATTCCGTTTTCCGATTAAAAATCATGTTCAGAGAAGTTTAAAATAATGACTTCCATTAACATTTTCTTAACTATAGTTAACTAACTTTATAAACTTTTCAAAAATTCATGAAGAGTTCTCCTTGAGGTACTTTGAACACTTCTCTACCACGGTCAGTATGTTTCTGAACCGTTCCTTACGTATTTTAATTGTGCTCTTCATTTTGCGGAAAAATCGCAAACCTATCAAAGTCACCCCGGCTATCAAAGTCACCCCGTTTTACGGTACCATTCCTGTATGGACAGCGGATGAAGCATTATGGAGACTTGTATGGGTGAACCAATGACACAGAATGGCTTTTTTGGTCATAGGGAAGGCCCCCACAAGGTTTCAGCTAAGTAATAAAAAAAAATACAAATAAAATCCATTTTCGGATTTTGGGGAGAATTGCTCATATTTATTAAGAGGTATCAAAGAAGTAGTTTATGCAACAAGTTGCAAAAAGAAGATTTTTTCAGCACGAGTCGTACATTTCACCGAGGTTCACCGAGTTTGATAAAAACGAGGAGTGCTGAAAAAAATAAGTTTTGTTCCAAAATACTTACATAGTTTTGCGATGACGTTTAATCAAGAGTTCAAACTGTTATTTTTGCCTTTGGATTATTTAGATAATCTGAAATTTAACTTTATTATTTTTTTAATATTTGTTTTTTTTTAAATCGCCTAAATTTATCCCAAATTTAATATTTGTAGTTGTTCGAAACGTAGCTCAATAGATCACAACAAAAGCTTTCAAATGAAGCTTAAAACAAATAATTATGTTCAATTATCGATTCTCTATGATTTTTTGAACATTGGCCGATCTTAAACTGTTCCGAATATGTGGGATGAATGTTTCACAAGCTTCTACTCCACACCTGTTCGCTATAAAAAGCTTATATCAACCCTTGCAAAGCTTTATATCAATCCTAAGCTGCTTTGCTTTCTGCTTCAAACCTCAACACTCGTGTATTAGTGCTTTGCTTGTTCCCAGAGCACACCATGCAGACATTCGCAAAGTCTACCAACCAACCGAACCGGCCCACTGGTTTTGGTTCCAGCTGCCCGTATACAGGTCCGTCCGAGTTCATGCCCCTTTTCCAGCCACAGCCACTGTGTACGATCGTTCTCTTCCGCGCTCACACACCACCATCAACCAATCGGTCGGTGGTATTATTACACCTGAGCAAACTCATACAGCGACAAACCCGCCGTGTGCAGGTTCATGGAAGTGTTGCAAAGAGAGTCTCTTCTAGTTTCGGTTCGGGACGCGTGGAACGTAGACACACGGTGGAATTTGCAGCTGGCTCGTTTGGACTCCTCTTCTTCGTGCTGATCGCCGACTCTGTCCTTTGTATATCTACGGTACGAGCGACAAGTGTTGATCGCGGCTTAATTGTGTCTTGTTATTGTTATAGTTAGGGAGGAATAATGGTTACACGTTGAAAGAGACGCCTTAGTTGTCCGATAGTCGGAGTAGTGTTGACCACTGTCTCGGGTTGCTTTTGTTCTGCGGCGGTGAAGTGCAGATTGCAAAAAAAACGCGTTCACAAGTGCTTTGGTGAACGTTCAGCCCCAAAAAATTAGTGACCAATTCAAGTCGCCTCAATTGAGTGTTTGTTCAACGGGGGTGTTTTAAGGAAGAATGCGGCCTTGCACGCGTGACCGCGTTCGAGAACGTACCAAATTGACCATCCGCTTCAGTGATTCAAGTGTTTAGTTTTGGCTACCTTCACGGACAGGACAGAACCGTTTGTTATCTTATCATCACCGTCCTGTCCGCAATTGAGTACAGCGATAAGCGGCCCCATTGAAACGTGAATTACTCATTAGATATCGACCCAACGACCACCTGATAGTGATTGGCTGCGATATCGCTTTCCCAGGTGACAGAAGAGTGGACAGAGAACATCGCCGCTGGCGTCGTTACAACAATCCTTCGCTGATGTCATGAACATGGACCGCCGTCAAGTTTCTGTCAACTCAGCTCGTACTTGAGTGTACTTGGAGTGCCGAAAAAACGCAAGCTGAAATGTAACACCCAACTCTGCACTACGGTGCGAACGAACCATACTTGTATTCCCATTCAGATTGGTTGGTCAGACTTGAGGCTCGAGAGCGTTTGTAGAATAGCAGTACTGGTTATTAGCGCTAACCGCGCAAAGATCAGGTTGGAAAGTTGCACCACCTCCCCCAATACTGAATATGCTCATACCAGTACAGTACAATCTCGATTATCTGGAAATTGCATAATTTTGAAAGAATTGGCAGAATTTTGGCAGTCAAAACTAAACTTTTCAATTAATCGACTCCACCTAATCAAATCCCAATCTACGAAAGATCTAATCTACAGTAAGATGTTGGAACAAAGTATCGCTATTTGGGCACCTACAGACACACATCTTGCGGGCGAGTGCGAGAATTACTGAAACGGAAAAATGGCTTCAATTGCTGCTGTTGCTGCTTTAAACCCAGCACACCAAATGGCTCTTTGATTATTCCGACAAAACACCGTTTTAAGTTGTGCGCGCACGCTCAAGTGTGCACCTCTGGAGGTGGCTGATTTGGGAGTGATTTTAATGTGAGCACAAAGTGCGTAATGCAGGGCTTTTGAGGCTTGAATTAGTTTGCATTCAGAATATAACAAATTATGTCATGTTAAATATGTTAGTAGCAAACTCTGTTAAAATAAAAATAAATATAGATTAAATTCATCAAATCTCATGCAAAACATAACTTTTGATGCATTTTCCTCATTATTAGGTAATTTTATGTTGAATTTTGAATGATTGGTACGATTTTTGCATTACCTATCAAACGATGCAAAAAATTGGCTCCGAAAGTCATTTGCGTCTTAACCCTCTACGGACCAAATTTTTTTTTCGAAGTTTTTATTTTTCCCGGGTTCAGGAGCCACCTTCTATCATAACGTTTTTTTCATGTTTGTAATTTGTAATTTTTTCATGTTTGTACAGTCACTTTTTCAATTTTTTGCTTGTTTTTCTGTTATAGTACGGCACCATTATCATTTAAATTGTAAAAAATGCGTAGAGGCATAGTCTGGGACCCTACAAAAAATACGGCGTACTTCTTTTTATTTAAAATAAAGGAAATGTTAGAAAAAACACAGCCAAAGTTGACCCCTAAAAAAATTGGCAAAGTTACAATAAACAATGCAACGAGTTGCAAACAACAGTTTTTTTATTCCTAAAAACACCCTTTGAAAGAGGATTTAAGTCGAACGATCTTGTGTTAAGTCAGTTCAACGTTCAAATCAAAATAATATTGAAAAGAGTAACTAAAACAAGTGCTGAAAAGTCAAACTTTATAGAAACCATTTGAGTGCTGAAAATTAGAACTTTAAAGTCCTTGTATCTAAAAGTATTAAATTTCGATTTAGTTATTTCGTGTGGATAATAGTAGTTTATGCAACAAGTTGCAAAAAGATGATTTTTTCAGCACGAGTCGTACATTTATCCAACGAGGTTCACCGAGTTGGATAAATACGACGAGTGCTGAAAAAATCAAGTTTTGCAACGAGTTCCATACAACATTTTTGCAATTTCGAAAAACACCCATTGAGTGAAATTTTAAGTCGAATTTTCATGTATTTTGTCAATAAATCGTTTAAATCAAAAAATTTCAGTGCTGAAAAGTAGAACTTTTCAGCATTTATTTTGAAAAGTGTTGCTATTCGATTCTGTTATTTTTGGTACAGAAAAGTAGGCTATTTCGTCGTTCAAGAATGACAGGAAAAGTAAGTAGTTTCACGACGGAATTGCAAAAAAGTTGTTTTCAAAAATTCTAAAAAAATCTTACTAGTTTATATTTTCAACATTGAACATTTGATGTAATAATTTGAGTCAAATAAAAAACAAAACAAAACTTAAAAACAATGTTGCTTAAATACGAATAAGGCAAAATATTTTAAAGTCTGATATCCCTGTCTTATATTTGGAGCATAAGTTGAATATACGTGCACAGATTCATGATATGATTTTCTTTCGGTTTTACGATTTTGTTAAACTTTTTTTTAATACGAATTTGAAGGTTATCTAGTTCCTTGTAAATAATTTCTTACGATTTTTGTTTAATTAAAAAAAAATTATGAATGACCACAATTTTGTACAAAATCATCGAGCTAGGACCGATTTAGTAAAATGTTCAAAAACATCGTGTTTTAATCAGGCTGTATTATAAGTTCATGAGTTTAAAGGGACCGTTGCAAATATTTTTCATAGATTATGTTTGCCCCTTTTTCAGAAAACAGCAAAATTTGAATGAAATTAGAAGCAAACAGAAATATTTTGAGCATTAGTCAAATTTCGAATAAGTGAAATTTCTATGTTTTTTTTACTTCACCATCCCGGTACGAGAATAGAACTCACGCAAAAAATTAAGAGGAACAAATTGTTAACTCCTTTATTTGACGTCCTAGCCGAATGGTGTCTTGGGAGTTGTTGTGCTATATTTTAAAGTTATTAAAATCCAGGGTGATGACATTCCAGGGTGTCAACCAAAATCTAAATTTGTTGTGTGACGTTTTAGGGCTTTTGTATCTTTGGCAAAGTGTTGTGTGACGTTTTAGGGCTTTTGTATCTTTGGCAAAGTTGTAGAGGAGATAATTTCATAAAAGTTTTTCGAAGAAGCTAAATTTCTAGCCTTTGATCTACACGAGATATACGACATTTTTGCAAAAAATGATCAAAAAAGAACTTTTTTGGTGATTATTCAAAAGTTTAGCATTTTAGCGGTCTAAGACAGCCAAATGTTATAAGCCTTTTATTGAGGATTTATAATTATTTTTTAAAGTGATTTTGAGCATATTTTCAAGTTTATGTGTTTTCAAAATGGCACATTTTGGCGCAAAACCAAACAAAGCATCTGAAAGTTCACATTTTCAACTACATTTCCGTTTCCATGTCGTCAGCTGTGTGCTATCTTGTGACATAGACCATTTTGGTCGAAAATGAGTTAATGATGACGTTTTGCTATACATAACAAACGCTACAAGATGCTTTAATCCGATTTTGGAAACTCGCTTCCGTTTCCCGGATATCGCAATACACACTTGTGACATAGACCAATTTATCATCAAAATGATCGTGCACACTTGTGACACGTCATACATGGTGTTGGAAAATGTGGAAAAATTTTCTTGTTTTTCACAAATTTATGTTGATACACATTTTCTGAAGGCAATGCAATCTTTTGTTTTTGAAAATATACTGATTAAGTCGGTTAAACTATTGATTTAAGTCTATTTTAGTTTGTATGGAAATTCTGTGCACATTTGTGACACGTAGTACAATTTTACATTCGAAACACACTTGTGACACGTGCTTTTCAGATTTTTGTTTACATAATTTACTGTATCTTCTAACTGGTGTAACCGAATTAGTTGAAACTTGGAGCGTTTGTTAAGCGATAGTACTCGAACCGATTGCTTCAAAAAGTTTGACTCTATCATTAATAGTTTTGAAAATATTTATCATCAAACTTTAAAAATCGATTTTCTCGAAAAGTACTAAATGGTCGTTGTCACAAGATAGCACACAGCCGACGATGTCTTTCGGTGTCTGTTGATTTGACAGTTTTTAATAAATTTAATTATTATTTTAATAAGTAATCATATTGAAAACGAGGTAACAATCGGTAAATTATTGGGTAAGTGATTGATGTTTATAGTAAATACATTTTTTATGAAAAACACACGACAAACATTCTAACATGATGAGTGAAAGCATGTTTAGGCCTAAAATATTATGAATTAAAATGTATTTTTTTTTTTCATTGAAATAAAGTAATTTCCATTTCCATTCTTAATCAATTCAGAATGTTTGTCGCTCTTCAACAACTTGTCTAAAACTTTGCCGAAGACATCAATGCCCTAAACTGTCATCAAAAAAGTGAGATTTTGGTTGACTGTTTGTCAATAACTTAAAAAAAAGCCCTTGGCCACCGGGACCTTTTAGGATCAAACCCAGGTCGACTGGGTGAGAGGCAACTACGCTTACCCCTACACCACGGGTCCCGGCATTAAATTATTTCTTTTTTCAAATTTTCGTTTTTATCATCGCCCTTCGTCATGGACACGGCGAAAACAGACGACTTCAAAATCGAAATAAGCATGATGGTTTAATTTTTGTAACATCAAGAATCCAAATAATGAAAAAAGTTTACGAGATATCAAAAACATGAAATAAAATTTTGCACTGAAATTTTCACAGCAATTGTAATTATAAAGCCACACGAAGACCACTTTAATACGAAATCGTTTGAACAACCGAAATTAGCCTTATCTACGATCTGCCTCCCTTTCAGTGCACGAATAATGACCACAAGTAACAAAACCATTCCAGCGGCTCGACGGCGACATAACCTGGACGAACCCCTCTTCCGCGAATTAACCGCGGTGGTGTCAATGAGCTCACCACATTGTACTATGGGTCCAATTTTTATGTTGAACTTGTCCCAAACCCAACGGTCGGCTATAGTCTAATGTTTTTGGTGAAAATTTGAGCCCAATGAGTCAACATTCTGAAAAGAAAAGAGGAAACCAAAATAAACTGAAAAATTGACCAACAGTTTCCCAAACACAACCGGCGAGGAACCCGGCTCTTTCATTGTGGTTCCTCTCTCTAGACGAACAGTTCGGAGTGCGGAAAGTGAGTTGCAACGTCATCATGTGCGCTGCCAGTCAGAACCGTAATTACCCTACAATATTCATTTGTATGAATAATTAGGGTTTCCAGGAAAATTTGTGTGAAAATTTTGTAATTTCAACTTCAACATTTTGTTACAAATTTAAATCAAAAGATTAATATGTTTTTTTGAAAGTTGGTCACCCTACCCAAAAACGTGCACGTCTGACCACCAGAACAGAGAGTGTTTTCGGGGGAGTGCTTTCAGTTTTTTTGGCAAATTGTGGCCCCGGAAGGCTTCAACAGGCATGGTCTCTGTGGCTCATGTACAATGTACGCTGTTGATCGTGCACATTTATCGCATAAGCGGCCGTGTAGGCACTCCATAATGGCTCCGGATGAGTGATGGATTACTTACGGACGGGCACGAAATGGGAACCGATGCCGGCGGGTGGCTTGGGAAAGGAAACAGGTTTTGCTGGGAGTTTTTTTTTCATCTACTTTGCTTGATTCGAGAAAGAAATTGTATCATTGCATGTCTCGTGTGTGTGTGTGAGCGCGCGCCAAAGCAAAGCTGCTTTGCAGACCAATTTGTCCAAATTTGTTGGAAAATGAGTGCAAAATATCAATTGCTCTGGTGGAGAAATCAGTGTCAAATAGACAGGTGTTTTGGTCACAATTATTCAAATTACGTTTTTAGCTGTCTATTCTTTTTGAATCAGTTTGGAAATTTCTGTTTTATTTTTATAACTGTTGAGTAGTATTCTCCAATTTCAATTAAAAAAAAAACAGCAATTTCAAACGCTTTGTAAACCTCTAGCCACCTGATGATTGTGATTGTGAAACGATTTGAAAGCATGATTATAACATTTGGCAAACTGGAAACAAAACCTGAATAGCAAGTTGATTCAACTTTATTAGTCGCACAATCAAATTATATCATCTGAAACCTGTCTGGCTTCCCCAACAAAAGGGACTTGCAATTATTGGAACCCCATATATTGCGCCCGTTTCAACCTTTTCGTGGCTATTTTCATGCAAATTTTCATCAGTTATGCTCCGAAGGTTTATTACCATTTCACGCTGTAATTACAATCGTAGCCAGAGTCCGTGAGTGAGGTTATGGCTCCCTCACTTTGTCATAAAACATCAATCGAAATTTGTCTCTTAATTGAGAACGCTGATCTGATTACTTAACAGCATTTGGAAAGCGACTAATCTCGAGGCGTTTCCCCTTGCGCGAACCATGGCTTGACCATAAACCAAAAAGCGAAATAGATCATCGACAGTCCGTTACGCTGAAACTATACACTACACAGACTCAAAACAAACCCCAAAATGTGGCTACCCGCCAGCGCAACGATCGAAACGAGATTTCGCGAATAAATTAGTGCTATTAAACACGACAAGTCTGGGGCATGATTTTCCATCCGGATTAAACGAGCGCTCGCAAACAACGATCTGGCGGCCGCAGGGAGGTGTGAGATCGTTTGAATACAGTCGGGCAAAAAGAATGGTGCTTTTTTTGTTAGTTTTAACAGTAACTCTAATGCCTCGCCGATATGCTTTGGGGGGCTGTTGTGTTTGTTTACCTTCTCATTTGAGTGGTTCTCTGAAGATTCGGAAGTTTTATTATGTTCAAAAATAAGACAAGATTAAAATTAGTCAGAAAGGCGAAAACGTGAATTTGCAAGATTTTGAGTTTTATGCAAACCATTACGTTTTCACAAATCGACTTTCTTTGTATTTCTTGATATGGCTAAAACTTTGTCGACGCATTCCCTATGTCAAGAGAAGCTATTTAGTATCATTCGTTTTCCATACAAGTTTCCAATGGAATACCCGATTCGAGTGGTAGTTTGACAGTTCGCTCCATAAGAAATACATTGCTCACTACCAATCGCGTCGGGTACTCCATTGTGCGGGCCGTCGTACAAAATAAATTGGCATATAAACATTCGAAATTTGTATTTTGAGAAGGAACTTTCTGATCAAATTGATGTCTTCGGTAAAGTTGTAGCACGGTGTCCAAAATACCGTTATTATAAAATAAACACCCATTCACCCACCCAGATTTATACACCATTCGATTGGTATGACCTTAGAGCACCTCTGACTCAGAGGCTCTGAGTGAAATATGAAATTGTTTGTCGTACCAGTTTTCGAGTTACGCCCTTTTAAAAATGATAGAATCGATTTTTCATGATTTTCTCATACATGCAACCTCGAAATCCATGAAAAAGTCAACTTAAATACACTTACAGTATGTAAAAAAAGTATTTACACCCCTTGGGCACTATGCGCATATTGTGATGAAACATCTAAACAATTTAATGTTGACAGAAACCTAGTACTATGTTTTGTTCAGAAACTCATGCCAGACATTTTGCTAGAAAAAGCTCATGAAAAGTTGATTTCTATAAAAAGTTATATAACAAATACTATTACGAAAATAAAAAAGGTGCAAAAAAAGTTTGTACACCTTTCGAAAAATTAACATAAATAATGTTATTTGTTGACAAATCACCATAAATCCAGTCTCCCAACTCCAAATAGGCATCCTTGACTGATTAAAAAAATAATTTGGATTGAATATAAAGTTTACTAACTACTTAGTATAAAAGTTTATATAACTCTCGAAATTCTATATAAAACTTATCTTAACTTAATTTTGCAAACTTTTAATTCAAGTAAATGTCAATATATTACCATAGATTTGCTTAGTAAACATGTTGGAGTGGGTATAACACCGTTTTGGGGGTATTTGTATCGATAGAATAGATTTTTCGATGGAATTTCGTACCAACCCGGAATTACGTCGTCGGAAAATCCGCCGGCATCTGAACCGGTCCACAATTCACAAGTCAACCTATGTGGCATCAGAAAGGGCATAAAATTTCCGATCTTTTGATACCCATACATCTAGGTTTTCTATAAAACCCACGTTTTTAAATACCTGGGCAAAAAGTAAATTTGATCCACGAAAACAAAAATTACGAAATTCCATACATTTTTGGCAGGTTGCTCAAACGAAACCATAACAACGACTCTTCATACAAATTTGGGGGCTGTCCATAGAAAAGTGCTATGAAAGCATTTGAAAATCTGTACTTCGAGAAAGGATTTTGACAAATTTTACATCTTCTAATTATTTTTTTCAATTTTTTATATGTTTTAGTAGACAAAAGTGCTAATTTTTGAGCCATAGGGTATGAAGGACGTTTTGTTTTTAGCTAAGTTATGATTTTTTTTTGAAAAAAAAACGTTTTTTTAAGTATCGAAATACCCACAAAAAAAAAAACTAAAAAATCAAAAGTAAATTATAGATATCAAAATGAATTCTGAATCGAAAAGTACCTTTGTTTCATTTTGTTAAAGTGCACCGTTTTGAGCTATAGCTATAGTGTATATTTTAATTTTAAAAATGTGTATATACGTCCATCTTTGAAAAACATTATTAGAAAAGCTGAGAAAATTCTCCACAATGTTCATTTTTTGACATTGTTGATCCAACTTTTAGTTGCTGAGATATAACCTTACAAAATTGACCCCCAATTTTCAATTTGTGATATTTTGAAAACCATTGATCAGATTTTCAAAACATGAAACATGTTTAAAAAAATTTCAACCGTCTTAATTTTTTTTTCAGAATTTTGAAATCACTATTTGACCGATTCTTCGGCTCCTTTTAAAAAAAATCCCAAGTTTTTTCCAGCGTTCTGGCTGTAGTGGCAAAATAAATGAAGAAACCCCCCAATGTTATTACATATTTGGAAAGATAATTGATTTTCCTACACGCAAAAAAGTCCGTTCCCGTAAACGTGAACAACGTACCATGAAAATGGAAACAAAGCAAATTTTATGATAAGATTTTGCACCGTGAACAAATGCATGTTTGCAACCGATTTCCATGAACGTTTGTTCACGAAAAACCGTAACGCCAGGTCTGGTTACGTTTTTCCTGTTCTCGTATTTATAAACTTCGTTCATGGTAACAGGAAACAAATCATACATTTGTTCACGCTCATGCGAACAAAAAGCATGAAATTTTCCTTCGGAGAAATTTTGTGGGCGTTGCCACAGCTTTGAAACAGAGGCGAAGAACGTTCAGAAATCATTTAACGGAAAAGTGACAGTTGCAGGGTATCATTCAATTATTACGTGATGAACTGTTTAATTTTGGCCCGGGTACGGATTTATTTATTTGCAATCAGTTATTCGCATACCAAAATTAGATAATTCAACCGAATTTGGATTTTTTGGCCGCAGATGAAAGATACCGAGAACCTGCTTTATTGGAGCAATGCCGACGGAACCTGGTCCAACCTGGCCACTCCGGAACGGGTCACCGGTGCCACTTGGGGACACTTCGGAATTTGCATGGAACCATGTCAAGTGACATATCAAACTTCATCAAATTAAAAACTATGTCCATTCTAAGTGATGCCAACCTTCTGTGGTCCAACCTGGCCACTCCGGAACGGGTCACCGGTAACCGGTGGCCACTTGGGGACACTTCGGAATTTGCATGGAACCATGTCAAGTGACATATCAAACTTCATCAAATTAAAAACTATGACCATTATAAGTGATGCCAACCTTCTGTGGTCCAACCTGGCCACTCCGGAACGGGTCACCGGTAACCGGTGGCCACTTGGGGACACTTCGGAATTTGCAAGGAACCATGGCATGTGACATATCAATATTCATCAAATTAAAAACTATGACCATTATAAGTGATGCCAACCTTTTGTGGTCCAACCTGGCCACTGCGGAACGGGTCACCGGTAACCGGTGGCCACTTGGGGACACTTCGGAATTTGCAAGGAACCATGGCATGTGACATATCAAAATTCAAGAAATTAAAAACTATGACCATTAAAAGTGATGCCAACCTTCTGTGGTCCAACCTGGCCACTCCGGAACGGGTCACCGGTAACCGGTGGCCACTTGGGGACACTTCGGAATTTGAAAGGAACCATGGCATGTGACATATCAAAATTAAAGAAATTATAAACTATGACCATTATAAGTGATACCAACGTTCTCTGGTTCAACCTGGCCACTCTGGAACGGGTCACCGGTAACCGGTGGCCACTTGGGGACACTTCGGAATTTGCAAGGAACCATGGCATGTGACATATCAAAATTAAAGAAATTATAAACTATGGCCATTATAAGTGATGCCAACGTTCTGTGGTTCAACCTAGTCACTCCGGAACGGGTCACCAGTAACCGGTGGCCACTTGGGGACACTTAGGAATTTGCAAGGAACCATGGCATGTGACATATCAAAATTCAAGAAATTAAAAACTATGACCATTAAAAGTGATGCCAACCTTCTGTGGTCCAACCTGGCCACTCCGGAACGGGTCACCGGTAACCAGTGGCCACTTGGGGACACTTCGGAATTTGAAAGGAACCATGGCATGTGACATATCAAAATTAAAGAAATTATAAACTATGACCATTATAAGTGATACCAACGTTCTCTGGTTCAACCTGGCCACTCTGGAACGGGTCACCGGTAACCGGTGGCCACTTGGGGACACTTCGGAATTTGCAAGGAACCATGGCATGTGACATATCAAAATTAAAGAAATTATAAACTATGGCCATTATAAGTGATGCCAACGTTCTGTGGTTCAACCTAGTCACTCCGGAACGGGTCACCAGTAACCGGTGGCCACTTGGGGACACTTAGGAATTTGCAAGGAACCATGGCATGTGACATATCAAAATTCAAGAAATTAAAAACTATGACCATTAAAAGTGATGCCAACCTTCTGTGGTCCAACCTGGCCACTCCGGAACGGGTCACCGGTAACCGGTGGCCACTTGGGGACACTTCGTAATTTGAAAGGAACCATGGCATGTGACATATCAAAATTAAAGAAATTAAAAACTATGACCATTATAAGTGATGCCAACGTTCTCTGGTTCAACCTGGCCAATCTGGAACGGGTCACCGGTAACCGGTGCCACTTGGGGACACTTCGGAATTTGCATGGAACCATGTCAAGTGACATATCAAACTTCATCAAATTAAAAACTATGTCTATCATAAGTGATGCCAACCTTCTCTGGTTCAACCTGGCCAACCCGGAACGGGTCACCGGTAACCGGTGCCACTTGGGGACACTTCGGAATTTGCAAGGAACCATGTCATGTGACATATCAAAATTCATCAAATTGAAAATTACGACTATTTAAAGAAATGTCAACGAACTATGGCCCAACGTCACTTAGAAGTTACAATACAAAGCAATACAAAAATACAAAAATACAAAAATACAAAAATACAAAAATACAAAAATACAAAAATACAAAAATACAAAAAGACAAAAATACAAAAATACAAAAATACAAAAATACAAAAATACAAAAATACAAAAATACAAAAATACAAAAATACAAAAATACAAAAATACAAAAATACAAAAATACAAAAATACAAAAATACAAAAATACAAAAATACAAAAATACAAAAATACAAAAATACAAAAATACAAAAATACAAAAATACAAAAATACAAAAATACAAAAATACAAAAATACAAAAATACAAAAATACAAAAATACAAAAATACAAAAATACAAAAATACAAAAATACAAAAATACAAAAATACAAAAATAAAAAAATACAAAAATACAAAAATACAAAAATACAAAAATACAAAAATACAAAAATACAAAAATACAAAAATACAAAAATACAAAAATACAAAAATACAAAAATACAAAAATACAAAAATACAAAAATACAAAAATACAAAAATACAAAAATACAAAAATACAAAAATACAAAAATACAAAAATACAAAAATACAAAAATACAAAAATACAAAAATACAAAAATACAAAAATACAAAAATACAAAAATACAAAAATACAAAAATACAAAAATACAAAAATACAAAAATACAAAAATACAAAAATACAAAAATACAAAAATACAAAAATACAAAAATACAAAAATACAAAAATACAAAAATACAAAAATACAAAAATACAAAAATACAAAAATACAAAAATACAAAAATACAAAAATACAAAAATACAAAAATACAAAAATACAAAAATACAAAAATACAAAAATACAAAAATACAAAAATACAAAAATACAAAAATACAAAAATACAAAAATACAAAAATACAAAAATACAAAAATACAAAAATACAAAAATACAAAAATACAAAAATACAAAAATACAAAAATACAAAAATACAAAAATACAAAAATACAAAAATACAAAAATACAAAAATACAAAAATACAAAAATACAAAAATACAAAAATACAAAAATACAAAAATACAAAAATACAAAAATACAAAAATACAAAAATACAAAAATATAAAAATACAAAAATACAAAAATACAAAAATACAAAAATACAAAAATACAAAAATACAAAAATACAAAAATACAAAAATACAAAAATACAAAAATACAAAAATACAAAAATACAAAAATACAAAAATACAAAAATACAAAAATACAAAAATACAAAAATACAAAAATACAAAAATACAAAAATACAAAAATACAAAAATACAAAAATACAAAAATACAAAAATACAAAAATACAAAAATACAAAAATACAAAAATACAAAAATACAAAAATACAAAAATACAAAAATACAAAAATACAAAAATACAAAAATACAAAAATACAAAAATACAAAAATACAAAAATACAAAAATACAAAAATACAAAAATACAAAAATACAAAAATACAAAAATACAAAAATACAAAAATACAAAAATATAAAAATACAAAAATACAAAAATACAAAAATACAAAAATACAAAAATACAAAAATACAAAAATACAAAAATACAAAAATAGAAAAATACAAAAAATAATAATACTTGAAATTATATTTGAAATATTTGAAATATTCGAAATATTTGAAATATTTGAAATATTTGAAATATTTGAAATATTTGAAATATTTGAAATATTTGAAATATTTGAAATATTTGAAATATTTGAAATATTTGAAAAATTTGAAATATTTGAAATATTTGAAATATTTGAAATATTTGAAATATTTGAAATATTTGAAATATTTGAAATATTTGAAATATTTGAAATATTTGAAATATTTGAAATATTTGAAATATTTGAAATATTTGAAATATTTGAAATATTTGAAATATTTGAAATATTTGAAATATTTGAAATATTTGAAATATTTGAAATATTTGAAATATTTGAAATATTTGAAATATTTGAAATATTTGAAATATTTGAAATATTTGAAATATTTGAAATATTTGAAATATTTGAAATATTTGAAATATTTGAAATATTTTAAATATTTGAAATATTTTAAATATTTTTAATTTTACTTCAAAATGACAATGGAAATTTAAGTGTTATCATCTGAAATTAATTTAAAATGCATTTTTAGCATGTTTGGGCTGATTTAAAAATGATTTTTTGAAAATTGTAGATGCTTAGAATCGCAAAAAGTTTTTATTCGCTAAAATTTTTGGTTTTCGTAAAATCTTAATTTTTTGAGAACTAATGATTGCAAAACAACTGACCTAGTGTAAAATGCATTTGAAAACACTTTTGACATGCAAATGTTGAGACTATATTTTAAATTTTTGGCCCACAATACCTCCCCCCCCTTCCTTGACCCCGGCCAGAGACGTGGGACAAAAACTTTAAAACTTTATTGCATCGGACTTCTTTGAATACTATAATTATTTGAAATGCTTGAATTACTTAAATTATTGAAACAAAAACTTGAATAACCTTAATTACTTGAAATACATTACATGTACTTGAATTTATCGAAATGCTTCAAATGTTTGAAATGCTCCTCCAACCCCAACTTCCCTACTCCTTCCCTGCGTTGCTTTTCACCATACACAATTTCAACTTATTCCTTGGAACGTGATTTTTCGCTAGACTCCCCCAACAAGCCACGGCCTTCATGCATGAGCCCTTGTGGCCATTTCCCCCTGGCGAAACTTACCTGGACTACACGCCTCCAGAAGTCGAACGATCGAAAACCACAAGCACAAACATTTATTACCAAAGAAAACTTCTTGAAAAATTTCTCTAAAAGTCAACGCACAAGCACATTCCGCCAATCAGCTGGCCAGCACGTCAAAACATGTCTGTTTTGTTTCCAAGCGTTACGGTCGACTTTAAAAAATAACGCAACTTTTCTGCTTTAAACATGGATCACAACTTCGTGAACTAGTTCATAACTTCATGAAGTGCCCATCATGATTTCATGATTTTTGTACCATGATTTCATGAATTTGTTCACGTTTCCATGAACACGCTTGTTTTCTAAATACGTGATTTTTTGTTCATGGCTACGGGAACGCTTTTTTTTGCGTGTACAAAGAAATATCATGCAGAATGAACCATTAAGTACCTGTGCTTCCCCTGAAATAAAAATGTAGCGTGACGGGACAACATCGTAAAACTGGACTTTTAAAAGGCACACTACAAAAATCGCTACAGTTTTGCCAGTTTGATTTTTTAAAACTTTTGCTCTTCTACACATTATCACAAATTAAAAAAACGAATCTTTTGCTCCTTGAACTGAAAGAATTGGTTGAAATTTGAGTTTTTGCCAGCCATTTCTTTTCGTGACGGGACAACGAAAGGAGCAGATTTATGAAAAAACTCCTCTCCCGTTCAATGGCTTGCAGACCATATTTGGTCAATATTCTTGGTTTTTAAGGTAAGAAAACGCATTTAAAGCACATTGCAATTATTGAATCATAATTAAAATGATTTTTTTCATATTAAAAACCACATTGAAAATTGAAAAAAGTGACATTTTGGTGTAGCTTCGCTAAGAATCGGTCATTTACATTTCAATATGCATGCCCCAAATATTATGATTTAAAAACCCTTTCGAATTGTAAGTTGCGATTTTAAAAATTCGGAAATTTTTTTTTTTAAGGTGTTGGCAAACTTGCAGGTTATGAAAAATGCTACAATCTGATAAAAATACTTATTTTTTAAATATTTTTTTCTCACTATAAAAACAACTTTTAGCCTTTGCTGTTTTACATTTTAGTAGACTATAGGAACTTTTTGTTTTTCGCCAAAATATGTTTTTCTTAATGAGTGTGAAAATAAACACAAAAATCATGAAAAGTCGATTTGCAAAATTCAAAAGAATTGCTAAACTTTAAAAAGTTAAAAAATTATTTTTTTTTCCTGAAAAACAAAGGCGATTTCCCAGAGAATCGCCCATTTCTGGCCCCGGCTTTTCCAGCCGGGAAATTATCTCTTCTAGCGGTGCATTCAATTTTAATTTGCCTATGGTTCGAGAGTTCAATTATGTTACCAGCCAGTCAAGCTAGCCAAGTTGTGTTTCAGCTTATTTCACACGTGTTCAACACGAGTGCGTAGTAGGGTACACGTTTTAGCGCGGGTGTCCATGTCTATCGAGATCGAGTGAAGATCACAAACTGCAAGGAGGGAACATTTTGCAAGTAGTCGAGATTACCTTACAGAAGAAAGTGATATCGCAGCCAATGTGTAACGCCCGTTGCTCAACACCGTCTTGAGTACAGTAGCGTATATCGTAACAAGCACTTGATGAATTTATATTTTATTTTACCCTTACAACGAAGATTCTGCGCGACTGATATAGTGTTGAAGTTAGATGAGCTTTAATTCGCTCATCAGAGCCGGTAAAGTTGCGGTGCAGTGAACCGGAGCGGAGTGTCTCGTGTAGTGTCTTATACCTTAAGTAAGTGACTGTGAGCATTATGCAAAAGATGGAAGGGATGGGAACGAACGTTGCTTTGTGAAAAAAACTCTGAGTCGAAAAATCCAAGACCCAAGTGTGGCTCAATGAAAGCGGAAGTGACGAGCTAGCAGATAACGGGAAACGATGTCATCGGATCGGATACACAGGTGAGTTATTTGGATTTTTGTTTGTTTGCTTTGTGCTAAATTTTATTAGAGTGAAAGTCTGGTTTGATTTTCGAAGCGATTTTGAATGCGTTGACTAATTAAAGTTGCGCTTTTAGGCGGTCAGAGACACTTCTGAAAAATTATCATTAATTTATGTCATTCATTAAACAAAATTATGAATAATGTTAGCTTAGTTTGCTTCAGATATTTATACTATTTTCTTATTAAATAAGTTCAAAAATTGAAATTACAGGCCACGGTTTCAACACATCAATGAAAAAAGTGTTTTGAAATGCATTACACATCGGTCCAGTTGTTTTGTAATCAAAAGTTCCAAAAATTGCGTTGACAAAAAAAATGTGCTAGAAAAAAAAAATTGCGGTGATGTACATTGAAATTCCATAAAAGTTCAAAATATTTTTAAACGAGCCCAAACATTCTAAATATGATTGTCAATCCAGAATAGGGTATTTTAGATTGTTTTCAGTTGATTAGACTTCTATTTCTATTAAAATTTTCAAGATTTTTGAGAAAAATGTTTTTTTTGCCCCCTTTGATTTTCAAAGGAGGGGGCGACAAAAACTTTGAAAAATATTTGCAACGGTCTTACCTATTTGGTAAAAAAAACACATGTTTATAATTTAGGATTTGTTGAAAGATTGATGTTTTCATATCTGAAATAAAATAATAATTATGTGATTCTTTTCAATTTTTCTAAAATAATTGCATAAGTTTCATAATGACAAGAAACTTTTTTTTCATTAACGCAGAAAAACGCGAAAAATTTTCAATCAAAATTACTGTTCATAATCTTTTTTTATGTTTTAAAACAATTACATTTTTTTACGCCTGAGAGAATACAATACTCACAAAAAATATTGTTTAAACCTCATATTTTCAACCTTTTTTAAAAAAAAAAGAACGATAAGTGTAGAAACGTAACGCAATCGTGATACACGGTTATATTTAATGATAAATACATATTTTTCAAATAAATCTCAAAACCTCTCAGAAAATAAAAAAAAAATAAAAATTGTCAAAAAATTGTCAATGTTTTTTCAAGGTCAGTTTAGTTTAAAAAAAAAACAAAGTACTTACAAAAAAATATTTAAAAATGTAATTGAAGAAAATGCAAAAACAAACCAGGAAATCATTCAATGAATCATGAAACTATTGCAATTTATATTTACACATTTACAAATTAGAATTTATAGAATTTTAAGAATTAAAATGTTTAAAATATTTTTAAAAGAATTTAAAGAAATTTAAAAATTAAAAAAATATAAAAATTTTAAAATTTTTATAAAATTTTAAGAATGTAAAGAATTAAAAAATAAGAATTAAAAAACCAAGAGTTTAAAAAATTTTACGAGTTTTAAGAATTTTAAAATTTTTAAAAATTTTAAGAATTAAAAAAAATTAAGAGTTTTAAGAATTTTAAGAATTTTAAAAATTTTAAGAATTTTAAGAATTTTAAGAATTTTAAGAATTTTAAGAATTTTAAGAATTTTAAGAATTTTAAGAATTTTAAGAATTTTAAGAATTTCAAGAATTTTAAGAATTTTAAGAATTTTAAGAATTTTAAGAATTTTAAGAATTTTAAGAATTTTAAGAATTTTAAGAATTTTAAGAATTTTAAGAATTTTAAGAATTTTAAGAATTTTAAGAATTTTAAGAATTTTAAGAATTTTAAGAATTTTAAGAATTTTAAGAATTTTAAGAATTTTAAGAATTTTAAGAATTTTAAGAATTTTAAGAATTTTAAGAATTTTAAGAATTTTAAGAATTTTAAGAATTTTAAGAATTTTAAGAATTTTAAGAATTTTAAGAATTTTAAGAATTTTAAGAATTTTAAGAATTTTTAAGAATTTTTAAGAATTTTAATAATTTTAAGAATTTTAAGAATTTTAAGAATTTTAAGAATTTTAAGAATTTTAAGAATTTTAAGAATTTTAAGAATTTTAAGAATTTTAAGAATTTTAAGAATTTTAAGAATTTTAAGAATTTTAAGAATTTTAAGAATTTTAAGAATTTTAAGAATTTTAATAATTTTAAGAATTTTAAGAATTTTAAAAAATTTAAGAATTTTAAGAATTTTAAGAATTTTAAGAATTTTAAGAATTTTAAGAATTTTAAGAATTTTAAGAATTTTAAGAATTTTAAGAATTTTAAGAATTTTAAGAATTTTAAGAATTTTAAGAATTTTAAGAATTTTAAGAATTTTAAGAATTTTAAGAATTTTAAGAATTTTAAGAATTTTAAGAATTTTAAGAATTTTAAAAATTTTAAGAATTTTAAGAATTTTAAGAATTTTAAGAATTTTAAGAATTTTAAGAATTTTAAAAATTTTAAAAATTTTAAGAATTTAAAGAATTTTAAAAATTTTAAGAATTTTAAGAATTTTAAGAATTTTAAGAATTTATGGAATTTATAGAATTCATGGAATTTAAAGAATTTAAAGTATTTGAAAAGTTAAAGAATTCAAATTATTTTAAGAATTTGAGGAATTTTAAGAATTTTTACGTGTACGGGTTAAGATTCGCTTCAAATATTGTCAAGCTAGTTATTTAAAAATAATGGCCTGCGTTTATCATTTTGAGTTCGTTAATTTAATCTAACTTAAACTATACGGACTGAAAGCTGAAAAAAATTCTTGAAAAAAATTACAAAAGCAGTATATGATCCTAAATTAATGCCTTCAACATTCATTTCCCTTTCCTCCAGGGCGGCCAAGGATGGCCTGCTGGACGTGCTCAAGGAGACGACCCGGGCCGAGGCCAACTCCAAAGACTCGGACGGGATGACGCCGGTGCTGTGGGCGGCCTTCGAGGGCCGGCTCGAGGCACTGAAACTACTAGTCGGACGGGGGTAAGGGCGGGATTCTTTGTTTGCTGGAATAAATGACTAACTCGGACGTTTGAATCTTTCAGTGGTGATCCAGACAAGTCGGACCAGTTTGGCAACACGGCGCTGCACTTGGCCTCCGCCAAGGGCCACATGCAGTGCGTGGACTTTCTGGTTCAGTTTGGGGTGAATCTGTACGCGCTGGATATTGATCACCACAGTGCGCAGGATTTGGCCGCGATCAACAATCGGGACAACATTTTGCGGTATTTGGACGCGGCGGCTGGGAATCTGGAGGTGGTTGATAAGTGAGAGGTTTGAGATGTTAGGTACGAAGATGGAATTAAACTTTTTGATTTATTTTTTAAGGAAAAAGGTTCGCGATATGAAGGAGCAGGCAAAGAAGAAGTCAGAGAAGAAAGCGCGAGAGTTTGCTAAGAAGCAACAAAAGAGTGATCAAACGAATGATGACGACACCAGGATTAGACCACATCGACCATCAAACGTGCTGCAAAAGTTGAAGCACAAGATTTGGTCCGGCAGTCAGGGTAACCTGAAGAACTCCCACAAGGACAACGGACATCACAACTCGACTAAATTCAGTGCCCTCGTGGGAGGAACTATGACGGGATCGAGGGGAGCGGTGAAGAAACGGGCCGAGGCGTCCAAGATGAGACAACAGATGGAGAATGGAGGGTTCAAAATCGGTGAGGTGGAGTCAACGGGAAAGCGCAGTGTCCGCTCGATCCAGGGCCTCCAGAGAGATTCGGAGATTTTGTACTGCGGGACGTTCACCTCGTCGGAAGACAACGGCAAACGAGGCAACATCAAGGACGTATTCGACGTGGATTCCAACGGCTACGAAGAGGTCGACGATGACAGCGAGAGTGGAGGATCGAACGTAAAGTTCAACACGATTTCGAGATCGGTGAGCCAGCCGGACTTTCTGGCGAACATGAACGACGACCTGACGAACGATGTGCTGCTGCAGAGCCGGCCCAGTCTCTTCAACCGACCCTCGGGGAACTTTGCTATGACGTGAGGAATCCATAATTTGAGGGTTTGACTTCAAGAACTCAACCTGTCTTCACCTACTTTCAGACGTTCCGTTTCCACCGTGCTGGCACAGCTGGGCAACGAACATTCGGCGAACGAGTCCTCGGACAGCTCGACGAAACCCAAACCAAAGCACGGCCCGATCAAACCGCGCTCGCAGCTGGTCATCTCGGACTCGGAAAGCGAACCGGACAGTTCGGACAACGAGGAGAGCGATGCGATAGCCATGCTGCGGTTTTTGGCGGCCTTCAAGCTGGAAGATTACTATCCAATGTATTTATTTCTTCTATTAAAAAAAAATACAAAATTTACTCAAAATTTCATCTAATTTTAGCTTCCAAAAGAACGAAATCGACATGGAGACGCTGATGCTGCTGACGGAGGGGGACATCAAGTCGCTCGGGCTGCCGATCGGTCCCCATCGAAGGCTCTGCAACGCGATCCACGAGCGGAAGGAAGCGCTCTCCAGTCCGGGCACCATTCTGGACAGTCGTCTGTAAAGGCCGACACGGAATCATGTGATTGTGCATTTAAAAGCGCGCTGCTGCCGTCGAGTGTGTTGCTATTGTGTAGAAATCTGGCTTTTACTTGTAAATATTGAAGTAAATTATTGCAAAATGATTTGTTTTGTTTATTTTGGTTTTAGTTTTTAGCCTGTATTGACCTTCTTTTATTTATTCTTTCTCTATATCGAAGTCTATAGGCTAGTACCTAGTAAGGAGCTCGAGAAGAATTAAGAATTTAAGAATTTAAGAATTTAAGAATTTAAGAATTTAAGAATTTAAGAATTTAAGAATTTAAGAATTTAAGAATTTAATAATTTAATAATTTAAGAATTTAAGAATTTAATAATTTAAGACTTTAGGACTTAAGGATTTTATTTTAGGACTAAAGGACTTTAGGACTTTAGGACTTTAAGAATTTTTCTAACAGCGTTCCTTCTTAGCTCAGTATTCAGCTTATAAGAGCATCTCCACCGCAATTATCTAATTGGGTCCTAAAATGAAGCTTAGATTGCTGATATTTTTGTTTACAGCGATAAAGCTTATTTTTCTGAGTACAATGGCCTTTTGTACGACCACAAAGAGCTTAAAATGGATTTTTAAATCAATTTTGAAAAATTAACCTCGGTGTCCTTCTTGACAGAAAAGCTCCTTCTTGACAGCTCGTTCCAAGGGGACCATAGTTAATCCATCGTAAAAATGTTGTCTTGTCAAAAAAAAATTGCCTTAAAATGAAAAAAGTGATCAGAAATGGTTTTTAATCGTGTTTTTCACCGTTGTACATAAAAAATGACACAGGGCTTTAGTACCCAATTGAGGGATGAAGCAAAGTTAAAATTTGAAATCAAAACGGTGAAGAGCTTGTTAAGAAGTTAAAGTAGGCTTTGCGCCCAATTAAATCCGCACGGTGGAGATGCCCTGATAATGTAGATTCTGTTCAAACTTACTTACTTAATAAAGCTTAAACTGATCGATCAAGTTCCCAGCCAGCATGAATATCCGCTCCGGTGTGTTCCCCGTTCCAATATGGATCCACTCGTCCGGATAGCCGGCGTCCAGCCGCGCCGACCTCAGGGCATATCTCAGCGCGTACGTCAGCACTGGACTCATACTGAGCGCAGGTTCTGCGACCGCTTTCGATCTCAACACTCCGTGCGGGTTTGAACTGTTTCTCAGAAATTGCACCCGGAAATCAACGGGGATGTCGTGGGCGCCCGGCACCTTGTAGTTCCACGATCGATTGTTTGTAAGCGCGCCGTTTGACGGGTCAAAAGTCAGTGCTTCCGTGAGGTAGTGCCCGAGACCCATGATGAAGGCCCCCTCCACTTGTCCTACATCGACGGCCGGATTCATGCTTTCGCCGACGTCTTCGAGGATGTCAACCCGGGACACCTGCACATTTCCGGTGAGAATATCCACTTCCACTTCGGCGCAAGCCAGTCCCCAGATGACGTACGCTTGGAGGTCGGTTGGTTGGTAGTTGTAGGTTGTCGCTAGATTCTCGTTCGCGAGATACGCTTGACCAACGATCTCCTCCCACGATGCCTGCGGGTTGTTCTTTTTGTACGGGAGAAATCGCTCAACAAGCGTTTCGCAACATCTTTGAACAGCAAAAGCAGCCGTTTCGCTGGTTCTGCTGTGCACTGATGCTGCACAGTTGGGCGACGTCAAGCTCGTGTTGGGTTTTACGACGATCTTGCTTATAGGCACGCCCAGAATGTGCGAAGCGACCTGAACAACCTTGGTATTAACGCCCTGTCCCATCTCGATCCCACCGTGCGTGATCGCGACTGTAGCGTCTTTGTAGTAAATCGAAACCATTGCGTTCAGCGTACCGGAGTATTCCATTGGGTACTCCATGGGAATGATCGCGATGCCACGCTTCCGCCAGCGGTTATGTCTGTTGAACAGATCGATCGCTTTGCGACGATCCTCGAACTCCACATTCTTGCGGAATTCCGGCAAAAGTGTGTACATTTTGTTTTCCTTGTTCATGTTCAGCAGCCGCACCTCCAGCGGATCCTTCCGGGTTACGTGCGCAATGTGCTCCATGATGTTCTCGATCATCGAAATGCCTTCCGAAGTTCCCGGCGCACGGCAGATGGTGTTAGAGCAGACGTCGGTACGGGCGATGTTCCCCACCAGATTCCAGCGATCAGTTCGGTAGCAGTTCTTGAACATATCGCTTGTCATGAACGCTAGCCTTTCGTTGATCACCGCTCCGGAATCGTGTGTGTACGTATGGTTCAACCGGTTGATCTTTCCACTTTTATCCACGTCCACCTCGTACTCGCTGAACACTCCCTGTCTTTTGCCGATCGCGGACATGTTGGTTTCCATTGGCAGCACCATTCGGACAGGTCGTCGCGTCAGCTGGGCGGCTAGTGCACAAGCGGCTGCAATCTGCGATGCTCGCGTTGACTTCGCCCCGAAGGCTCCACCGACACGACGTACCTTTAGATTTACGCTATTCTCCTGAACGTTCAGTGCTTGCGATATGGCTGCCAGAGCGTGCTTCGTGTGGTGCGAAGCGCAGTAAACATCCAAACCGTCTTCTACCGGGACGCAGAAGCAGGTCTGTGTTTCCATCGTGTAGTGGTATTGTCCGTTGAGTTCCATGCAACCTTGAATCTTGATCGGACCCTCGTGTGCTACATCGTACTGGGATCCATGGCGATCGAAGTTTTGATTGGACACACGGTTGTACGCTCCGCTTTCAATGACATCCCTTGCCGATGTAAGAATTGGGGAATTTGCTGAAAGAAATGGATTCCAATGTTCAAACGATTGGTCAAGTACGTACCATTACTAACCCAAAGCTTCGTAGCACACTTCCACCAGCTCAGTAGCTCGATTGGCAAGCTCGAACGATGTAGCCACAACTATTCCCAACGGTTGACCATGAAACAGCACTTCTCCACTGCACAGTATTTCCTCGCCCTCGACGTATCCCAAGTCGTGCGACATAAAATTGTTGATCCCGGGAATGTTCTGCGCTGAGTAGAACGCCCGGACTCCTTCCATTTGCTGAAATAGTAGCATCTTAAACCAATTTTGAACACATGCAAGATTCCACCTCCTACCAAAGCCGCTGAAGCGTCGATCTGCACGATCCGTGACTTTGGTACCGTCGCCAGCACAAACGCAGCGTACAGCTCGTTCGGCAGCTTCGGCATATCGTTGATGTATTCGGCTTCGCCGGAAGCCTGCAGGATTCCATCCAGCTTGGGCAGATATTGCGTCAGCGGCCATTTGGTCGGATACGTGTCGTAGTTCTGCTTGCCGGACGACAGGGGACGTTCCAGCATCGTGCTTCCACTCGTGTACCGCGTGCTTACAGCTCCAACCGAACTCTCGGAAGCTGCTCCGAGCATGAACTTGTAGTACAAGGATAGGGCCAGCCTTCGGCGATAGTTTGGTGAGGCATCCGGTAGGACCCAGTCCGGCTCCAGCTCGGTAGCCAGTGTCTGAAGCGCTCCTTGAAGCGTTTCATTCGTGAGCAAGGGTCTTCCCACGAGAAAGTATTCCGTGCTGGAGGCATGGACAAAGACTGGATTTATTCCTCCGAAGCAGATCGATGCGCATTCGACGATCTCGTCTGATCGACGAGATTTGATCAAGAATCCGGCATTGACGTACGCCTGGTTGTTCCGACTAACGGGCATCACCTTGAACGATCTGAATCGATAGAGGTTAGGATCCAACGATGGGAGAGTGACGGCTAGCAGTACCGCTTTGGACATGTCCAGGTTGAGAAACTCCAGCGGAGATACATCGATCCGTAGCTCATCCATTCCTGCGGGAGACAAATGTTAGTTATTTCCCAAAAAGTTCTATTTTACTTAACATACGAATACTCAAAGTAGCTCCCACAGTTTCAAGCAGAAGGAAAACATCCGACGGAAATTCCGGATGTTGATGCTTGATCGTCAAATTCCCCGCGATCGTCCCAGCATTCCGCACTGCAGTGTTTGCTACCAGCTCAAGATGTTTCACAAAGTGACTCAAATATTGATGTCCTCCATTCTTTGCTGCCGCTTCTTCCAAGATTCTGATAAACTCATCGAGCGTAACGTTAGCTCCAACGATCACTTCCGCTTCAATCTTGCATTGCTGCAGCTCCGCTATGGAGCTTACATCGATGAACACCTTAAGATCCTCCCTTCGACGGTAAACGCCGTGGGCGGTATTCCCCGCGACCAGCATGTACGGTTCATCCTCTATGGTTTTGAATATCTCAAAGATGCTTTCGACGCTTCTCACCCTGTACCAGGTTTGTCCGTTACCAATCAGTCTCCGTACGGTTGCAGAACTTCTACCATTGACACAAACGCCTTCACAAGCTTTTCGCGACGAGCAGCTCTCAAGATCTTCAATATCCTGACACATCCGGGACACTTTTTCGTCAACATCCGTCGCAAATGACTTAAACGCATCCAAGATCGGTCGATACCCTGTACACCGACAAATATTACCATCGAGGGCTCCCTCAACCTGCCGCATGGTAACCCCCTCCGGATTCCCCTCCATCAAACTGTACATACTCATGACCATCCCGGGTGAACAATACCCACACTGGGATCCATTAAACGAAGCCAAGCGTTTCTGAACAGCGTTGTAACCAGCCCCTTTACTCCCAATCCCTTCAACGGTGAGAATGTCCCGACCATGGCAGGAGTAAACCGGAAGCAGGCACTGTAACGAATCATCCAAATTAAACGTCGAGTACAAACATAACCTTCAAAATTACGCACGGAATTTTCGGCTTTCGTCACGATCTGCTTGGTCGCCGGATGGACCTGGGTAACGTTTACGATGCACGCTCCGCAGCCACCCTCGAGGCACATGAACTTGGTGCCCTTCAGCTGGGCGTGATCTCGGATGAAAATGAGCAGAGACGTGTCGATGGGAACGGTTTGCGGATTGACTGGAAGAGAATATAACAGGATTTTAGGTTTTGTGAATGGGATATGAAACAGTAAATATAATCTAACGCGTTATTTTCTAGATTTTTTTATTGGATGCACATTTGTCTACTAATTTATAATGTCAATCAAAGCCATTTATAATCATTAGTTTTCCATACAAGGTCCAAGAAAAGTTGTAGTCCGTAATAAATTTTGCAATCTTAAAAAAAACATTATGTTGTTTCAAATTTTAGATGTTTTATTCCTTAATTTATTATCCGAAGGCCTCGGAAAAATTTCACTTCGGATAATCGAAACACAATTTTCCCTTTTTTTCGTAAAATCGCGATAACTCGTGATGTTTATAAGCAAACCCCTTATTTCTATATACAGTCAAACCTCGCATAAGAGCGCCTCGCATATGCAACTTTGCATATACGAGTCATTCCACCTGATTCGGTTTTGTCGCAAGAGTTGCATATGCGAGGTACAGGGCTTATGGGATTTTGGCTATATGGGAGACATGGCCTATATTGTTATAAAAAATCATCTTAACTATGGAAATTTATAGTGTTTTGGAATCGTTATGAGGTCAGCTATACAGCTACACCAAATTTACAAGGTTTACGATGTTCTAGGTCATCCGAAACTTCCTCAAGTTAAGGCCTATGTGTTCACCGCCGTACAAGTATGAGGTAGCGATTGTGACTGTGGTTTTTGACCTCAGATCATATCCATGTAGCCTCAGGGAGGTTCAGGGACTAGTCTACCGATGTGTGGTGATGTTCTGGGTCTTCTGTAGAGTCCCGGGAGTTACGACCGATGGGTCTACCGCCGTAACAAGATCGAGGTCGGAGGTTTTTGACCTCAGATCATACCCAGATAGCCTCAGGGAGGTTCAGGGACTAGTATACCGATATGTGGCGATGTTCTGGGTCTTCTGTAGAGTCCCGGGAGTTACGACCGATGGGTCTACCGCCGTAACAAGATAGAGGTCAGTGGTTTTTGACCTCAGATCATATCCAGATAGCCTCAGGGAGGTTCAGGGACTAGTCTACCGATATGTGGTGATGTTCTAGGTCTTCTGTAGAGTCCCGGGAGTTACGGCCGATGTGTCTACCGCCGTAACAAGATAGAGGTCAGTGGTTTTTGACCTCAGATCATATCCAGATAGCCTCAGGGAGGTTCAGGGACTAGTCTACCGATATGTGGTGATTTTTAGGGTCTTCTGTAGCGTCCCGGGAGTTACGGCCGATGGGTCTACCGCCGTAACAAGATAGAGGTCAGTGGTTTTTGAGCTCAGATCATATCCAGATAGCCTCAGGGAGGTTCAGGGACTAGTCTACCGATATGTGGTGATGTTCTGGGTCTTCTGTAGAGTCCCGGGAGTTACGACCGATGGGTCTACCGCCGTAACAAGATAGAGGTCAGTGGTTTTTGACCTCAGATCATATCCGGATAGCCTCAGGGAGGTTCAGGGACTAGTCTACCGATATGTGGTGATGTTCTGGGTCTTCTGTAGAGTCCCGGGAGTTACGACCGATGGGTCTACCGCCGTAACAAGATAGAGGTCAGTGGTTTTTGACCTCAGATTCTATTCGGATAGCTTCAAAGAGGTTCGGAGACTAGTAAACGTATATCTCAAGATGTTCTAGGTCATCTGTAGAGTTCCTGGGGTTACGGACACTAAGGCCGTAACTCCAGAGTCTCCAAAATTCGCTGAAGGTATCCGGATGAGCCTGTTATAAAACTTACGACCTTTGTCTTGTTACGGCAGTAAACTAATGGACCGTAACTCCTGGAATTCTTTAGAAGACCCCGATCATCACCACATTCTGGAAGACTAGTCCCTGAACTAGTCAAAAACTACCGACCTCTGCCTTTTAACGACGGTAGATCTTCCGGCCGTAACTTCCAGAACTCTACAGATGACTTAGAACCTCCTACCCTGAGGCTATCCGGTATGTTGTGAAGTCAAAAACTACCGACCTCTGCCTTTTAACGACGGTAGATCTTCCGGCCGTAACTTCCAGAACTCTACAGATGACTTAGAACCTCCAACCTCTATCTTGTTACGGCGGTAGACCCATCGGCCGTAACTCCCGGGACTCTACAGAATACGCAGAACATCACCACATCGATAGACTAGTCCCCGGACCTCCCTGAGGCTATCCGGATATGATCAGAGGTCAAAAATCACCGACCTCTATCTTGTTACGGCGGTAGACCCATCGGACGTAACTCCCGGGATCTTAAAGAAGACCCAGAACATCACCACATATCGGTAGACTAGCCCCTGAACCTCCCTGAGGCTATCCGGATATGATCTGAGCTCAAAAACCATCGACCTCTATCTTGTTACGGCGGTAGACCCATCGGACGTAACTCCCGGGATCTTAAAGAAGACCCAGAACATCACCACATATCGGTAGACTAGCCCCTGAACCTCCCTGAGGCTATCCGGATATGATCTGAGCTCAAAAACCATCGACCTCTATCTTGTTACGGCGGTAGACCCATCGGTCGTAACTCCCGGGACTCTACAGAAGACCCAGAACATCACCACACATCGGTAGACTAGTCCCTGAACCTCCCTGAGGCTACCTGGATATGATCTGAGGTCAAAAACCTCCGACCTCTGTCTTGTTAGGGCGGTAGACCCATCGGCCGTAACTCCCGGGACTCTACAGAAGACCTAGAACATCGCCACATATCGGTATACTAGTCCCTGAACCTCCCTGAGGCTATCTGGATATGATCAGAGGTCAAAAACCACTGACCTCTATCTTGTTACGGCGGTAGACCCATCGGTCGTAACTCGCGGGACTCTACAGAAGACCCAGAACATCACCACATATAGGTAGACTAGTCCCTGAACCTCCCTGAGGCTACATGGATATGATCTGAGGTCAAAAACCACAGTCACAATCGCTACCTCATACTTGTACGGCGGTGAACAAATAGGCCTTAACTTGAGGAAGTTTCGGATGACCTAGAACATCGTAAACCTTGTAAATTTGGTGTAGCTGTATAGCTGACTTCATAACGATTCCAAAACACTATAAATTTCTATAGTTAAGATTATTTTTTATAACAATATAGGCCATGTCTCCCATATAGCCAAAATCCCATAAGCCCTGTACCTCGCATATGCGTGCTTCGCATAAGAAACCCCCATATGAGTTGCATATGCGAGGTTTAACTGTATTAAAATTTTTGTAATTGTCTGCTCTACAACTTTGTAGAACATTGTTACACTCTTAAAAATAACCCTGCAAAGTCAGAAAAAACACGAAATTTTAAAATGAAAAGTTTTGTTCTAAATGAAAAAATGACCCTTCTGGGTCAATGTAGATTCGAAAAGCATAAGCATAAGCATAAGCATAGGTGCCCACCCGCAGTTGCTACTCCGTTATTGACCAGGACCTCCAGAAGTTACATCCACGAGCCGTGGAAGATGAGTGGGTGCTATCTTTCCTCGCTTCGCAACTTCTCAAAGGCCCCTATCATGCTGATCAATACCGGCGCCGGCCACGACCAGTGGTAGAGTCACGGGGAAGTGGATGGGAATGTTAGTCCGATACTTGAGTGATAGAGACCGCCCAATCGACTGCTTCTCCGACAAAGTATCACATGAGTTTTGAGGGGGTTAGTAGATGGGTATGAGGTCAGGATTCACGAGTGGCAGTGATGTGACCATGAGCATTTTGTTTTATCGGTTGAAAATTTTAAATCTTAGGCAGCCAGCTGCGGAAAGATAAATTATTGATTATTTAGAAAGTTTTTTAATCGAACGCGTGCCAACCGAGCAGTAGTGCTATGGGCTGGACTTATCAGTATATTTTTACTGTTTGTACATTTTAGATAACGCGATCCAATTTCGAAAATAGTAAATAAAAGACGCTTTACTCTTCATAAAATCAATAGTTTGATGAGTTAATACAAAAATGCCAGTTGGGATAAATTATTACGATCAACGATTATCAACCAAAAGAACCAACGAACTAAACCGGCGGCGTGCCTTCCAATCAACGATGATAAAAGAAGGACTTATGAAAAATAAAATATCAAAATAAAAGGGCTCCGATAAACACGTTGCAGAGTAACCGCGAGGTTCCGCTACTCACAATCGAGTCAAAAAATTCAAAAACGCGTGCTAATGGTCTATCCTAAATGACAGCGAGTCTTTCGATAAACGATTCTATAGAAATGAGTTTTTCACCGTGAAAATTAAAGACATTACTTGGATTGTATCAATCTACTGGTACAGTTGACAAACTAACGAAACGACAGCAAAATGATCAAGAACGCGTATACTAAATTATCAAATAATGACCCTATAACGATTATTTTCAATAAAATATGATTTGGATTTATCGACCGATTCTGTAGATTTTACGCGGCTTTAAATATTTATTGGGCTAAACATGACAAAAGAACAAACAAACTCATACACACTCTCATACACACATAAACCAATTTACATGTTTAGACCTGGACATTATAGCGGTTTTTGAATTAAACTTGAGATTTTTTTGAAAGGCATCAATATAATGAAAACAATCTGTACTGCAAAAATAAAAAATAGCAAAGTACCCTAAGTTAGGTAGAATTTCCGGCAATAGTAGATTATCTATAGTTCCTGATAAGTGGCTGTTACACACACACACACACACACACACACACACACACACGCGCGCGCGCGCGCTTGATATGTCATCATGGAACGAGCTCACCCGGGTCTTGAAGACTGGAGACTGCTCGCCGTTCTCCATTCGCCGCCGCAGCATCGAAATCGGGTGCAACCCGACCACACCACCCTACGACTGCTGCGCCGCACCAATCCGTTTGTCGTTGGCCTCACTGCTCCGTGTATTCAACATCCGTCCTACTGGAAGCCGCTCCTCTCACATGGTACCTCAAAGCACCCATCAATCTGCTAAACATCACAGAACTTTCACATTTATTATGACTATGAGTGAAACAAATCACTGTTCAAGGTTACGTCCTACTGAAGTCTGGGTCAATGTAGATTCGAAAAGTACATTAAATTTCCCATAAAATGACATTGAACGGCCCGAGCGGTTTAGGCTTTCAGGATTTTTGTGATATTTACTTGTAGAGTCAAAACAGATCAGTAAACTTCACTTATCTGTATATTACACTTTTTAAAGATTACATTTTTTGCGGTAACACTTTCAACTTTTACGCGCACGATCACATCACTTTGCATTAAGATCTTCGTCGAGCCAATTCTCTACGTTGAAGCCAGACTTGTCCTCCAGACCTCTTCGCCGAACCATGCCAGACCCGAACTCCTAAGTCCCTGGTGGACTCTTCACGGCGGCTAAGTCCCGGCGGACTCTTCACAGCGGCTAAGTCCCGGCGGACTCTTCACAGCGGCTAAGTCCCGGCGGACTGCGGCCTCCACCGCTAAGTCCGGCTGGACTGGGGCCTCTGCTACTGGTGGCTGCTGGCGGGTCCGGCTGGTCTGGGGCTTCTTCAGGATCTGGAACTGGACTGGGCTTGAACTGGCTGGAACTGACTGGAACTAACTGGAACTAATTGCCCTCCTCAAGAATTTTGGGGTTTTTATAGTCAGTCCCCGAAAACTCTACTAAATTTTGTTCTACTAAAAGTGGTCCGTTTCGATGAGAAGCATCGATGAACCTCATGAATTAAATTATGCAGACCTCTGCAATTCTTCATGACTTTCCGTATGGTGTAGTGAGTACACCTCAAAATCGGAAGTAATGGGTTCGAACCATTGTCGTGAAACTTTAAATTATGTTATTGGAATATCAAAATTATGTTCCCAAAACATTCTCAAAAATGTTGGTCAATAATGAGAAGGTCGAATTCTCCATTGAACAAACATGCCAATGAATTTGGTTAAGCCACACCCTCAATTTCCCCTGTGAATAACATCGCACATTCATAATTGAAAGCTTAACCATTTTTTTGATTGCCTAACAATTGGCGAAATTTAATAAAGGGCTTTTCAGGTGAGGATGACTCATGATCCACACCTGTACATAAGCTTAATTATTTGTCGCGCAACGCGAGTCGACGGGTAATATTATTTATGCTTGCGTAAGTGCGCACTGTGGTGAGGTTCGAAAAATGGACAAATTTAATGATTTAAATTTGAGGTCGCTGCATTCCCCCACACTTACCAGCTAGATGTTTGTATTCTTGAAAAGCATTAAGAACATCTATCGAAAGTTATTTGTAGGTTGAAATAATATTCCCAAAGTCAATAATTTAAATTGTGTAAAAATTACTTTGCAAAAATTCATAAAAAGATACTTTAAAGGCTGGCTATAAAAAATTGATTTAAAAAAATGGTTTGGTTAATCTCCCCCACACTTATCAGCTAGATGATCGTCTAAAAGAAATGATCATCTCTGGAAAGAATATTGTCGGGTGTAGTGATCGTGCGGTTTACAATTTGTTCTTCTTGTGCTTTCTTGTAGATTGCTTTATAATATAATTGTTCTTTTGATTTTTCTCCTGTAAAAATTATTTGCGTTACTTTTTTGATCTTCTGTCCTGTTAAATTACTTGAACTACTATTTTGAACTTCTCTTGTAAAAATATTTTCGTTGAAACTGATTTAAATAAACTTGCATTTAAAATAATTTTCATTATCTCTCCTAAAAAAAATCATTGCATTTTTCCCACTGTAAGCTAAATTTGTTGTTGTAGAACTGTGTTGATCGGCTGGTTATTATCGTCGTCGTCTTCCATCAAAATCGTCTCTATCGTGAGGCTATTCATTCCACAGTGACTTGGTCAATTGATCAGTTTTCGAGGCTAAGGTGTTGAATTTCGTCGATTAGTGCAATTGTCGTTTCCATCATGAATTATGCTTCATAACTCAACTGTGAGTTGACTGTGGTCAATTTTGAGAGTGCATTGACTTCTCACTTGCTGAGTATTGTGAATTGTTCGTAAATCCAGTATTTTTTTGTCCAAAATTGACTTTTCCAGTTGCTTTGTATCTTTGACAATCTCAAATTATTGACATCGGTTGATGTAATTCTTGTTTAGGAAATGTTGTTTGTCCAAAATTGTCTTTTCGTGTAATTTGCAACTTTGGCTTTTGTAAATTAATGACATCGGATGATGTTATCATTTGTTTATCATGATCTTCTCCTTTTCAATAGTTTCAGACGTGCAGTATGATCTCAACTTGCATTTTTGTTGCATAATTGATGTTTCGCATTTCAATCATCTTTGCTTCGCTTAATTCCACATTTCGATTGGTAATTTGTTTTACGTGAGTGTCTCGTTACTAGAATTTTGTCATAATTCGACTTGATCCTCATTGATATGACCTTTTTCAACAACATCAACACCGTTACCTGTTCAACTTCCCGCATGACTTTGCCACTCACCATCTTGCCATCACAAACTTCTGCATACGAACGCGTAGAACTTCTCAGCATACGAACGCGTCGATCATCTCAAGTGTTTCGTCTCTCGTCTCTGCCATATTTTACTTCAGTTTTCTATTTCTCCCACACAAATTTCTTACTTGTTTTCTTCGCATGAATAATATTTTATAATTTTCAGGAATCTATCATTTAATTTCTGTGCAAAATTGAAATTAAAATTTACTTACAATCTTATAAATCTTGTTGATATTTTTATATGAAATCAGTTCTATTATTTTTAATACTAAAAAAATCAGTTCTAATTGACTATTATTTTTATACTTGAATAAAAAAAAATTTACTCTATAAAGTTTATCATTGATCTATACATCCTATCATCTTGTCATTGCAATACTGCGCATGTTAAAATATCCTTTCTGATCTTCCAACTTTTTATGAAATCTGTACATCACTTTGTGTTTTCAAATTTGTCAAACCCATTCAAATAATTTGATTATTTGAGCAATTCGCAATAAAGCTGAATTTGCAAGATAATTAGTTGGTTCAATGATAACGATCTGATTTTTTTCCTCTGAATTTTATCAGTTTAAAGGTGTTTTTCCCTTGAAGCATTATTTTATCCCTTGATTTTCCCTTGAAGCGTTATTTATCCATTCCCTTTAATTTTCATTTGACTATCCCCGTAAAGTGCAAATGTTTTGAAATGTTTTTAACATATTGAATCCCCCCATGGATTACAACTGTTTGAAGCTTTATTCGACATAAAACTCTCCCCATAGAGTACAATTGTCTACTTTTTAATCCCTTTGGCGTTGCTTTATCAGTTTATGTATCCCTAGATCGGAACTTATACCGTTCTTTCCGATCTTTTTAGATTCCCCACGATGTACTCACAAATTTTACCCTTTCTTGAGCTGTAGTCCATATTCGTCTTTGCAAGCGTCCTTGCTGATATTGTTGTCTTCTTGATTGTTTTCCAATGGTTTCCTGTAAATCCTTCGTATAAGCGTATGACATTCTGAAAATATATTCTTAATATTTTGTTAAGTAAATTATAAAACACATGTTTACATTCAACATTCATTCTGGGGTGCACCTCCCTTGTCCAATTATTCTCACACACATTCTTACTTGCATACATGTTGTTTTGAAACATTTAATAATCACACCATCTTCATTTGCCTGTCGTTCAAATTTCATTATTGTTCAGTCCGTTTGATTTGTTTTTATTTGTAGTTAAAAATTGCGTCATTGTTTTTCTAATACCCTGTTAACCCATTTTAGCTCAATTAAGTATATTCCCAAAATTGCAACCCAACAGCTTCTTAATTGTTTTAACGTGTTTCATCACTGCTTCATTATTATGTTTATATTTGATCATAATCGCTTCACGTGTCAAAAAAAAAAATTATGTATAAACTCAGTACTGGTATTTTTCTTAATCTGTTTCTTGTTTAAATCCCATCAATTTTATCATTTGTAAAACATCTTTCATCACAATTCATAACATTCTTGTTTGCGCATTTCTTTTTTTTTTTAAATGATCATTCATATTTTGTTTAACTCAACATTCATTTATCATATCAAATCAATCATATATTCTTTTTTCATGTTTATTTTTCTATATAAAAAATCGGTATTTATAACACATTTGTTTGATTCATTTAGTTCTCTTGATAACAATCGTTTTTTTCTAATTCATCAATCATATCAGTTCAATAAGTTTATTATTATTATTATTTTTTTTTAATGTACATAAATAATCCCGTGTGTTAAAATAAATATTTTCATTCATTGCAGTCTTTAGATATTGATCGTTTATGATACTATGTCATTCATTGCATAACTCGCTTATTTTTTTTACTTTATTTTAATGGTACTGTAATTGTCAAAAATATTTGTCTTGTATTGGAGCATTTAATTTTAAATTATGTTAATTGTATATTGTTAAAAATATGTTAAATGTATTTTAATACGGGTACATTCTGAACTATCATTTAGTGATATGTTAATCATTATATTTTCTTAGTCTATTATTATGTACATCTTCAAATTTGTTTCCATTTTTAATAGTGGTCGTTTGATCGCTGTTGAATTTAACGATATCATAAGGGCCTCGCCACTTATTTTGTAACTTTTGACCAATTCCTGTTTGTACCATTTGTACCAAAACTCTATCTCCCCACATTGGTACCCAATCATTTGTCTTTTTGTCATAAATTTCCTTTCTCTTTTCTTTTGACAATATTAAGTTGTTTCTAGCAGTTTCATGAGCCTCCTTGAATATATCTTTCATTGAACAAATATAGTCGTCATAATTTAAATCTGAATCATTGATTTTATAAATTGTGCTTGGTATAGTAGCTTTTCTTCCATACAAAAGTTCATAGGGAGAATATCCAGTTGATGAATTTTCTGTAGTATTGTATTCAAACATAAAATATGGTATCAATTCATCCCAACATTGTGGATCTTTGCCAATAAAATTTCGTAAATAAATTTTTAACTCTCTATTTGATCTCTCAACTAAATTAGCTTGAGGATGATATGCACTTGTAACGATCTTTTTAATGTGTAATATTTTGCATGTATGTTGCAATAATTTGCTTACAAAGTTTGTACCTCGATCGGTTACAACTTCTTTAGGAGCACCAAATTTACAAACAAAGTTTTCAACAAAAGTTCTAGCAACAGTAGTACTTTCTTGGTTTTCCATGGGAGCTACAATCAAAAATCTTGTCAAATCATCCTGTATCACAAGTCCACAATTGTTTCCATTATTAGAAATTGGTAACATAACCACATCCATATAAATTTTATCAAAGGGTTCATACGATGTTGTCGTAATTTTCATTGGCATCTTATTTGCTGGCCATATTTTATTCTTTTGACAAGAATCACATTGCTTTACATAATTCAAAACATCTCTTCGCATATTTTCCCATGTAAAAAGAGGACTCATTCTTTTAATCATTCGTTTACCTCCGACATGACCACCCAACGGTGCGTCGTGAAAATCTTTAAGCACTTGATCTCTGTCTTCTGGCTTTACATAAATTCGTTCATTTTCTGTTGCATATAGTGTAAATGACTTTGAGAGTTTCATTGCAAAAAATCGTAATAAGTTTAGTTCCAACTCTGTTTTAAATATTCTATGAGAAATAATTTGTATGACTGATGCATCTTTAGCAAAATCAGGATAATCTTTAAAGCTTTTAAATAAACCATCGAAAAATTCTTCATTCTTAACTGCTGAACGATATGTTCCATTCAAAATTAAACCCCAAATTTTCTTTTGCGGGAATACAAATATATTTTCATTGGTGTAATCCTTAATACCATGTGGAAGGTCAATGTATTTACTCAATTCTTTGTGTACCGTAACACTGTTTAATATCATAAAAGTAGCTTCGGCTTGTTCAAATGGTATAATATTTTTAGAAAATTTTAAAACGTTAAAATCGATATCTGTATCTTGGAAATCCTTGTAGGTAAATGTTTTATCGTTGTTATCATCGTCATTATCTAAATTTATGTCAATTTGTTGAAGTCCATTCATATTATTATTCCAATTAGTAATGTTTCTAGATGAATTCTGTCTGTTTGGAGTATTTGTTGAGTTTTGATTATCTGAAATATTTTGTCTATTTTGTTTTGCTTGTTGACGAGTTGTAATTGCTACTAATTTTGATGCTTGTTTATCATCTGCATGATCTTCATCATTATTCAAACGTGAGAGAAAATCTGCAACCACATTTTCCTTTCCTTGCTTGTAACGAATTTCACATCCAATGCCTTGGATTTTCAAACGAAGCTTTGTCAACGTTGGTGAAGTTTCCTTCAAATGCCATAGAGCTACCAATGGTCTATGATCTGTGTAAACGATAAAATCTTGGTTATAAATAAAATGTTTGAAATGGTCTACTGCCCAAACAATAGCAAGTAGTTCCTTCTCAATAGTAAAATAGTTTCTTTCAGCCCCGATAAGCGCACGACTTGCGTAAGCGATGGGGTGATCATTTGACTTCTCATTAGTAAGAACTGCTCCGATAGCATAATCGCTAGCATCAGTTGTCAAAACAAATTTGTCATTATAGTTCGGTCTAACTAAAACTGGTTCTGAAATTGAACAGTTTTTTAATTCTTCAAAAGCATTTTCACATTCTTCTGTCCAAATAAATTTCACATTTTTCTTTAGTAATGCATTAAGTGGCTTACGTTTATCTGCAATGTTTGGAATAAATTTTCCATAAAAATTAACAGTTCCCAAAAATGATCTCACATTTTTAAATTTTGGTATAACTTTTGTTTACTCACCCTAAACTGCCAGATTTCCATGGTCGTCTTCTTGGGTGTCCGATGTGGCTGATTTTCGTCTCCAGTTGGTCCAGATGATCTCGTCATTGTTGAATCCCTAAATTTTCGATGCTTCTGCCATTGGTCGAGCCCGTTTTGGTTCCATCTCGTACTGCTGCACATTTGCTTCCATCTTAGAACTCCTCACATAACATTTTCTTCAATTTAACGTTTTTTTTACACTATTTTAACTGTTTGTTACTTCGCGAAATCATTTTGTTCATTAATTTTCACACATAGTCACATTTTCAACTCTCGATTTTGTCCAATCAATGGCGTGTCCAAACACACACAGCTTTCCGCTAGTCACCACCTGAACGGCCCGAGCGGTTTAGCCTTTAGGCCGTTTAGGCTTTCAGGATTTTTGTGATATTTACTTGTAGAGTCAAAACAGATCAGTAAACTTCACTTATCTGTATATTACACTTTTTAAAGATTACATTTTTTGCGGTAACACTTTCAACTTTTACGCGCACGATCACATCACTTTGCATTAAGATCTTCGTCGAGCCAATTCTCTACGTTGAAGCCAGACTTGTCCTCCAGACCTCTTCGCCGAACCATGCCAGACCCGAACTCCTAAGTCCCGGGTGGACTCTTCACGGCGGCTAAGTCCCGGCGGACTCTTCACAGCGGCTAAGTCCCGGCGGACTCTTCACAGCGGCTAAGTCCCGGCGGACTGCGGCCTCCACCGCTAAGTCCGGCTGGACTGGGGCCTCTGCTACTGGTGGCTGCTGGCGGGTCCGGCTGGTCTGGGGCTTCTTCAGGATCTGGAACTGGACTGGGCTTGAACTGGCTGGAACTGACTGGAACTAACTGGAACTAATTGCCCTCCTCAAGAATTTTGGGGTTTTTATAGTCAGTCCCCGAAAACTCTACTAAATTTTGTTCTACTAAAAGTGGTCCGTTTCGATGAGAAGCATCGATGAACCTCATGAATTAAATTATGCAGACCTCTGCAATTCTTCATGACTTTCCGTATGGTGTAGTGAGTACACCTCAAAATCGGAAGTAATGGGTTCGAACCATTGTCGTGAAACTTTAAATTATGTTATTGGAATATCAAAATTATGTTCCCAAAACATTCTCAAAAATGTTGGTCAATAATGAGAAGGTCGAATTCTCCATTGAACAAACATGCCAATGAATTTGGTTAAGCCACACCCTCAATTTCCCCTGTGAATAACATCGCACATTCATAATTGAAAGCTTAACCATTTTTTTGATTGCCTAACAATTGGCGAAATTTAATAAAGGGCTTTTCAGGTGAGGATGACTCATGATCCACACCTGTACATAAGCTTAATTATTTGTCGCGCAACGCGAGTCGACGGGTAAAATTATTTATGCTTGCGTAAGCGCGCATGGTCAGAACTGTGGTGAGGTTCGAAAAATGGACAAATTTAATGATTTAAATTTGAGGTCGCTGCAACATGTTCCAAAAAAATTTACAGTCGAGGAACCGAAAATGGGAGAATTTTTAAAACTTTTTTGGTTTTTTTTTCGATGAAAAATACGTTTTTTCGGAATTCTGAATACGCCATTAAATCGGGCGTCTAATTTTACATAAAAGTCCCTTTGACACCAAATTTCTACCTCATCACCGTTTCAGGCTGCAAATTATTGAAAAACACGTCTTTTTTCGCATGTTCAGAAATGGAAGGGGTCGTACCGCCCCTCCGTCACGAGATATCAAAAAACGGACCTCGGATTCGTGATCAGGGACAAAAGTTACCCCTTAGAACAAAGTTTCACGCAAATCGAAGAGGGGTCGGGGCAACTGCTGAGAATTACCCAGGGGCATTTTTAAAACTCGTGATTAGTTCCTTCTCTTGCCAAACCCATTGTTAGAATATCCAATTACATCAAAATGAATTATAGTTCAAATCATAGTTGAAAGGAACTCCAAAACTCTATTAGGTTATAAGAAATACGGAATTGTTAATTGATTATTTACTAATAAAATAAATTGAAATTGAAATTGAAAATGTCTAATTTTCAAGCGAAAAATATATGGGATCAGCTTAACAAAATTCGAAAATTGTACATTTAGAAAAAAAAATCACAATAAAACATGTGTAAACAATGGTTTTTTCGATGGTCGATCCATGCGCACCTTGGGGACAGAACGGACACTCCTAATTCCTCCTGGAATGTGTTCATTGAACCATCCCCTACACACCTGTCTTTATTCCGAGTGAATCCATGTTGTTCCCAGACCTGTAGAAACGATTGAACGAAAAGCACAAAAATCCCATAGTAATTTCCATGTAAACTTTAAACCGCTGGGGACAAGCCAATTCTCTACCAAATTGGCTGATATTTGGCATGAGAGTCCCTATGGGTATCCTCAACAAGGGGAACCTCGGTTTGCCGTAATCTGAGAACTTCTTGTTTGGTTGTAACACCCAAATGTTTATACATGAACGCTGAAACTTTATCTACCCTCAGAATTGAGCCAAAATGTCAAAATATCGATTTTTGTTCATACAGTGGACTCTCTGGTTGTCGATATGGAAGGGACCGTCGAGAGCGGGAGGTATCAAATTATAGAACGAAAAAACAAAGCATGCTTTTTGAAGGGACTGAAAAATTTATTGATAGCTGGAGCAATATTGATATCGAGAAAATAGACGACAGCCAGAGAGTCGGCTGTACTTTTGGTTTCTATGTAAAGTAATAATTGGAAAGACCTAATTAAGACCTTTCATATCTGGATCAACATTTGAAAAAAGCGGATAAGCATTTCGACTTACTTTTTCGGCAACTTTTTTTTTAACAAAACCCGCAGTGTTGAAAGGTAACTGGCCCGCTTTTGTTTTACACTTCGAGTTTTGCAAAAAAGTTACCGGTCAGAATGCCTATCGGCCTTTTTCAAATGTTGCTCCTGATATGATCCCCGAGTTTTGAAGGTCTGGCAACCCTGCCTTTAAGCATCCTACTTGAGATGTTTATAACTTTTTAGAGTCGTATAGAATACAATATATTTTGATGATTTTCAGACCAAGTAACTGTGCAACAAGTTACTAGCTTTAAAGATTTGGCAACTCTGACATTAATTATCACCACTCAAGACGAATTTATCGAACTTTTCAATGCTGGGTGTTATAAATTGCAATTGAAATTACATTTGGAACTAAGTTTGGAACCATATTACTGTATCGTTAGAATATACCTTTATGGTTTGTTAACTTTAAAAATCTATAAATTAAAAAAAAAGATTGTTGGTAGAAATCTTACAACCAAGGGACACTGCTACACAGAAAAAAAATCAATTCTCGTAATCGTGAATTAAGTTCACGAATGTGAGAACCACGAAGGAATTTATTCATGATAAGGTGCATTTGCACTATAAACGTGCATATATTCCTTCGTGGTTCTAGCATTCGTAAATTTCATTCACGATTTCGAGAATTTATTTTTTTCCGTGTAGTAGGTTTTATTAAATATTCAAATTAAAATTCTTTCAAATGGCAAGATTGCAAAAATACATCAAATATCGCTTTTTCATTTTAAATTTAAACTAGTACGGTTTCATAAGAAAAACTTCACTCAAAATGTGGAAAAATAGAACAAGAGAAAATTTCAAAATTACCCTGCTAAAAATGCGTAAGACTCTTTTTTTTGCAAAGTCTTGAACATTGTTTGAAAACTGGATCAAGCTTATCCTAAATAATACTTACTTCGATAAATCTTTCCATTTATGCTAAATTCCACATCCATGTTTAAATAGTTATTTTTCCTACACAAATTTCGACCAAACTGAAGCCCTTCAACAACAAGCAAAAACTATGCACTCGACCAAAGTTAATCCATTACTAAGTACTAGCGTACGCAAGTACCCAAAGTTGGCGCGGAAAGCTTTCTCATTTTAGCCTCGTGCAAATCACTGTCGTACCGTAAACCGGGATGAGATTGATAACCCCGATTATCATTAACAGAATCAAGATTTTTTTTTGCAAAATGAAAAATAAAATTAACAGCGAGTTCAGAAATTGATTTCAGTTGAACAGAAGTTGTCCAAGAACGGGTTTCCCATGTCACCGTAAGATACTCCTAAAATTTAATGTTTTTCTCAAAAAGGCCGTATTTTTTCAAACGTTATGTCTAAGGCTACCAACTCTTGCTGAGCAAAAATCCGTACACTTTGCCGATATGCCACCATGGTATAACAAAAACTGTCATTGAATTATTTAGATAAATTATATTTAATAAATTTGAGAATTAAAAATATAAAACTTTGTCGTTTTTACAACTTTTACAAATTTCACAAAATGCTATCAGAGTGCTTATAACTTGCACGTTTAAAAGTATTCATAAAATAAACCATGATTTGAATCAAATAATTATGTCTTCAATTTTGTTTTGTTAAACGTTTAAAAGTTTACGAATTGTCAAGATTGTTTTTACGAATAATATCGCTCTTAGTGTTTTCACGAACACTTTTCCAGAGTTTTTTTTATTGAAAAGATCCTATAGCATGTGAAACACAACAGTTTATAGGACCTTTAAAAAAACTCTAGATTTGTTAAATGTTCAAATGTTTTCACAAGTTTTAGAAAGCTTTTAGAAATGGAATATATTTAGTAAGGAATTGCTAAAAGAACAATTCTAGAGTTTTTTATTTTATTATTTTTTATTGATAATCAAGTTTCAATTGAAGAAAACCCCGGAAAACTCTCTCTTTTTAAATCAAACTCACAGAAACCAAAAATTTCAAACAACAAAACCTTCGACCAAATCAAAAAAGCAATTCAATGATTAAAAAGTTGTTAAAATTCCGTACAAATCCGTATTATGCGTAAAATTCCCTACAAAAATTCCGGCCTGTTAAAAATCCGCGAAGAGGTTCGAAAATCCGTATCGTAAGGAAAAAATCCGTACAGTTGGTAGCCTTAGTTATGTCGCAATGAATGTAAGCAATTCCAGCTCAAATCAGGAATTTTTCTGATACTTTTGTACCCGACCCTATCTAAATTCAATCAAACTTTGTAGACATGTTGTCCTTGGCCTATATTAGCCAGTTTTGTGTATATAGATCCAATTGTACTCGAAAATGACATTTGAGAAGGGGGTAAGTTATTCAAATATTATTGTGTTTTGTAATTCAAAATCAAAATAATTCATCGTATCAAAAAGTGGTAAAAGACAAACTTGTAGGAAATTGGACGAGCTTTCTGAAAAAAAAATCACTGAAAGAAAAATACACGCCACTTCTATGAGATTTTTCAATCTTTAAGTTTAAAAGTTAAATTTTATGGTGATGTCATGATTTTTTTTTCGCTTAAATTTTTTGAGGAAATAGCCTAAGATGTTACCAAAAGACTCACGTAAAGTGCAGGATGGTATGTCTCTTCTAAAAAATACAAAAATCATTTACTATGACTGTTTAATCTTGAGGCAAGTTCTACCGTCTGAATATTTTTTGAAAAATAAATAAATATACTATAAGTGTCACCCCGGTTTACGGTACTAGATAAAGTAAACATTTTCCGCTCGAGTAGCACACGTCCAACATGAAATTTTCATTTTGGTTTCGTGTCTAGGGCGGCCCGTAGCCAGCCACAGTTGGTCAGTTTCAAATTCAGTCGACGCATTCCAGTTACAGTGCTCGCATCGCGCAATGGCAGTCGTCTTCACCATCAATGGGCAGGTTTATCATGGTTGGTTTGCAATTTTGTAGTTCTTTTTTTAAATTTTGGAGTCTGATATGGAAATTGTTGTGTGTTGTAGTTTCGCCTGAGGATGTCCCGGTGGATACATCTTTGAACACCTTCATCCGAAATCATGCTCATCTCAAGGGAACCAAGTTCATGTGTTTGGAGGGCGGTTGTGGAGCCTGTATCGTGAATATTAAGGGAGTTCATCCCGTGACTAGGCAGCCGACGAGTCATGCTGTGAATTCGGTAGGAATCCATGGAGCAGATATAGTGCTACTAATAACTGTCTAACCAGCTGGATTAGTGCTTGTTTTCAGTGTTTTCGTGCCACGGAATGGACATCCTCACGGTGGAGGGGATCGGCTCCAAGGAGGACGGATACCATCCGGTCCAGCGAAGGTTGGCATTCTTCCATGGGAGTCAGTGTGGTTACTGTTCGCCCGGAATGGTCATGAGTATGTACAGCTTACTGGATTCAAACAAGGAAGGGCTTTCGATGGAGCAGATTGAAAATTCGTTAGGAGGTAACATTTGCAGATGTACGGGATATCGTCCGATCTTGGACGCGTTTAAATCGTTTGCTGGTGATGCTGATGAAAAGCTGACTGGGATGTGTTGTGACATTGAAGATTTGGAGAAGGGTTGTTCTCGAGGAAGAACCGGGAATTGTTCATCCAAGTGTTCATTCATCAGTGCTTGTGAAGAAGATCAACGAATCGATATGTACTTTGAAGATGGTAGAGAGTGGCACAAAGTTTATTCGCTGCAGGAGATATTCGACATTTTCGCCAGAATTGGAAGCAAACCGTACATGCTCGTTGCCGGGAATACAGGGCATGGCGTGTATCGACGTAGGGAAGATTTGGTTGTGTTCATTGACGTGAATTCGGTCCAAGAACTGAGCTCGCAGTGGATTGGAAGTGACTTGATCGTTGGTGCCAACGTGACTTTGAATGAGCTGATCCGTACTCTTCAGGAAGCTGCCGCAAGTGATGTCAAGTTCCACTATTGTCTGGAGTTGGCGAAACACGTTACCATGATAGCTCATGAAGCTGTACGGAATGTTGGAACCATTGCTGGAAATCTCTCTCTCAAACATCAGCACCACGAGTTTCCATCTGATCTCTATCTGATTCTGGAGTCTGTTGGAGCGCAGCTGACGATAAGTACGATATCAAATTTTTAATTAACCTCCTACTAAAGATACATCTCCCCCAAAAAAGTGAGCATCGACGGAACCGTCCAAACAGCAACCCCTCAACAATTCTTAAAAATTGACATGACCAAGAAGCTCCTGCTGAACGTGGTATTACCGGCCCTGGATCCGGCCGTATGCGTGTTCCGCTCGTACAAGGTGCAACCGCGGGCCCAGAACTCGAAAGCCCAAGTGAACGCCGCATTTATGATCAAGTTCAACGACGCTGGCAGCAAGCAGGGCATCGTGACGGCGGCGCCCGTCTGCTTCGGGGGAATCCATCCGAGCGTAACGTTTTGTTGTTTTTTGTTTGTGTTGATGTTGTGCTCTCTTGTCGACATGGTTATTTTCTCTAAAGCAGGTATTAGACTATGAAAAACAACAAACAAACTTTTCCTTGTTTGACAGTTTGCCAAACTCTCAAACTTGTTTGCTGCAAACTCGCCTAACAATTCAAAATGTATGCAGGCTATCTACAATCAGCCTACGTAGCTGTCATTTATGACCCTGTCAGCATAGTCAATATGATGTTGCCAAAACATCGTAGCTAGAGGGTGACGACTCTCGAGATTTTCAATTTCCCGGGAATCGAGAGTTGAGTTTTGCCATTTCCCGGGAATTCCCGGGATTTTTTTTTAACTAGCCAGAAGTGTCAATAACTTAAAAAGAAACGTAAAAAAACGTTTCTTTTTAATGAATTCAGATACAATTAATTCATACTAATCCAATGAAACGTTAATTATTTTGAGAAACTATATCTTCATTTTGATTTTTTCCCTCAATCTACAAATACAAAATCGTTTCTTGAGCCTTTTGGGACTCGAAATTGCAGTTTAAAATGTTTACGAATCTTCATTCGCACTGAGTGATTTTTCAAAAGTTGCACAAACTTGTTGTTGAACTTGTTAATAGATTTTTTGAAAGTAAAAAAAAAACTAATATCTAATTTTCCATTTATGCAATATGGCATTTTTGTAATATGATAAATAACGACACAAAACAAAAACTTTACATAAGTTGATTTTTTCCTTCTTAAGGTCAACTTTAAATGGTCACAATCAGCGGGCACTAACTTTACACAGAATGCCTGATTTTTACTCCCAAAATATAATTTAATATGCAAAACACATAATGACTTATTGACATCAAAAAAGGAAATGACCTCGATACAGCGAAATTGACTTACTTAGAATTAAAAAAACAAGATTATGAGTTTTGCTATGCTTGAGAGAGGATAAGGTTTTTCCTCTTAGAAATAATAAATATTTCATTCCTGGTGTGTAACTGCTAAAAATGTTTCAAGGTTCAAGGTTTTGGGGTCCATATTTTTTGGTTACTCTCAATTATAGTTATTGGAATTTTTGAAAAGTTAAAATTTACACCTTTAGAATAAGAAGATTAGAGAAGCATTGGTTTATTCAAACTTGAAAATCAAACATTGAAAATCCAATGTTCTAAACAATTTCGAATTTTTCAAATGTTTTTCTGATTGAATTATTAATTTTGGTTCGATATTTATAAGAATAAAATTTCCCGGGAGTCACGACCAAATTTCCCGAGAATCGAGAGGTCCAAAAATGGCCGATTTCCCGGGAAATTTTCTCCCGGGAATTCCCGCTCGTCACCCTCTAATCGTAGCAAACTGGGCCCGATGTTTGATTGACATCCTATAATATTGGTGATTGCTTCCGTAGAAACCTAAGTAAAGTTGATTGTAGATAGGCCATAACGTTTCCACAAACAAATGCAGGCAAACTGCCAAACTGTTAAAAGATGCGAGTTTGTTGGTATGTTTGTCATAGTCTAATACCTCCTTGAATTGTTCAAACTCTCGCCAAGTTCAAAAAAGGAGATTTTGCCAAGAGAACACGACATCGGCATAAGATGCAAACATGGTTTCTTTCAGTTCACGCACGCAACCCTGACGGAGATGGCCCTCGTGGGGAAAAATCTCTTCCGCAACGAAACTCTCCAGGAGGTTCTTGAGATATTGGACGCGGAACTGCACCCGGACTGGGTGCTTCCGGAGCCCAACCCTGCCTACCGGAAGCAGACGGCGCTCGGGTTGTTCTATCGCTTCGTGCTGAGCATCGCTCCACGCAACGTGAATTTAGTGAGTCCCAGATTCAGTTCTGGGAAAGCGATGCTCGAGCGTCCACTGTCCAGTGGCGCACAGTCGTACGATACGTATCCGAAGAATTGGCCGCTGACGCAGAATGTTCCCAAAATCGAGGCTCTCGCGCAGACTTCCGGAGAGGCAAGCTACATCAACGATATGCCTTGTTACGAGAACGAACTGTACGCGGCGTACGTAACGGCAACCGAAGCGCAGAAGCGAATCTTGGATATTGACGCAACGGAAGCGTTGAGGTGTGTTGGAGTGGTGGGTTTCTACTCAGCGAAGGATATTCCTGGGTTGAACGATTTCATGCCTTTCAAGACTGGGATAAACTTCACGTTTCCGATTGGGGCTGCCTCGGAGGAAGTTCTGTGTAGTGGTAAAGTGTTGTACCATGGTCAACCTGTGGGAGTTATTGTAGCGGAAACTTTTCAGCTCGCAAATCGTGCCGCAAACTTGGTGACCATAACGTACAGTGATTCGAGGGAAGACAACATCTATGCGACCATCGTAGATCTCATGGAAGCAAACGCCTCACATCGGATCCTCGATCAGCCCAATCATGTGACCGGTGAAGCGTACGCCGCCGCAACGGGTGAGGATCTAACCTTCAAGGGGGTGTACTACCTTGCCGGGCAGTATCACTACACGATGGAGACGCAAACCTGCATCTGCGTTCCGATCGAGGACGGGATGAACGTGTACAGTTCGTCGCAGTTTCTCGGCCAGGTCCAAGCATCGATCGCGCAGTTACTCAAGATGCCTCAAAACTCGATCAACTACTTCAGTCGCCGACTTGGAGGTGCGTACGGATCAAAGGCAACTCGTAGCGCTCAAATTGCTAGTGCCTGTGCGTTGGCTGCGCATCACACCCGGAGACCTGTCCGCTTCGTGCTAACGATGGAGGCAAACATGTGTTCCGTTGGCAAGCGGCAGGGACTCTGGAACGACTACGAGGTTGCGGTTAAAAGTGACGGGACGATCGTCCGGCTGTCCAACACTTACACCCACGATTCGGGTTGTTCTCCCAACGAGCCGCTATCGTTTCTCTTCAAGGAGACCTTTAAGAATTGCTACGATCAAAGCGCTTGGCGGCATGTGTCCCGCACATCGCTGACCGATGTCGCAAGTAACACGTGGCTGAGGGCGCCCGGATCGGGCGAAGCTATCGCCACCACCGAAACAATCATGGAACACATTGCTTTCAAAACGGGTCAAGATCCGCTGGAAGTTCGCATGAAGAACATGCCAGCGGATAGTAAAATGCTAGAGCTACTTCCTCGATTCAGAGCCGATGTAGAGTTCGATCAGCGAAGAAAAGAGATTGACGAATTCAACGCGGCTAACCGCTGGCGTAAGCGAGGTATCTCGATTGTCCCGGTCGCGTTCCCCATCAATCATATGGGAACCTTCGATGCCCTCGTTTCGATTCAGCACCTGGATGGATCGGTATCGGTTACCCACAGCGGAATCGAGATGGGTCAAGGAATCCACACCAAGGCAGCCCAGGTTGCGGCTCACGTCCTCGGAATCCCACTCGATAAGGTATCCATCAAACCGCTGAACAGCATGTCCTCGCCAAACGCCTTCATCAGTGGCGGAAGCACAACCAACATGAACATTGCCTACGCCGTCCAAAAGGCGTGCGAAATCCTCGTCGAACGAATGCAACCGATCCGCGATTCCTACCCGACCGCTTCCTGGGAAGTCCTCGTCGCCCACAGCTTCGCCAGCAACCTAGACCTAACAGCCCGGTTCCTCACAAAACCCACCAACCACCCCCAGTACACAATCTGGGCCCTCTGTTGCACCGAGCTCGAACTCGACATCCTAACCGGAGCGGTCCGACTGCCCCGCGTTGACATACTGGAGGACACCGGCGAAAGCATGAACCCCGGCCTGGACATTGGACAGGTCGAGGGAGCGTTCATCATGGCCGTCGGGTACTTCCTCACCGAATCGCTCGAGTACGACAAAACCAGCGGAGCGTTGACCAACATTCGATCGTGGAACTACAAGCCGCCGGGAGCGAAGGACATTCCGACCGACTTTCGGATTAATTTGCTGCGTGGAGCATCGAACCCGGTGGGAGCGCTGCGATCGAAGGGAGTCGGCGAGCCGGGCTACACGCTGGGCGTGTCGACGACCTTTGCGCTGCGGTATGCGTTGATGTCGGCGAGGCGGGATGCGGGACTGCCGGAGGAGTGGCTTCCGCTAGGTGGGTTGAATGAGTTTGGTTGAGTTCTGTAATCATAATAATTGTTTCATTTTAGGTTCGGCCATGACAATTGATAAAATACTATTGTTGACGGGTAATACAAAGGAACAATTTTTAATAAGCGAATAAAAATCCCTTTACACCAACGTCTGATTTTTTTCGATTTTGACTAATTTTGCTCCCTTTATTTTTGTCTAATCGATTCTAATTGGTTTGCAGTGGAGGCTCGCGGTCAAAAAATATTAATCAAGTGATTTTTTTTGCTGCGTACGGTGCAAGCAGTGATTTCGCGTGGTTTTTTTTATTCGCGTCAAGTGGTTAATGAGCAGTGAGACCACGTGATTGTTAAATATTTATTAGTTGAGAAAAGTGATTTTGTTATGGGAAAATTCTTAATATGTTTAGTGCGTTTATGATCCTCATTGTTTGGCAAATTAAAGAAATCTTTTCTATATCATCTTTGAATGGAAGGCACGAAGTCGTGATGTATTTCATGTGTAAAATTATGCGAAAAATGTCCAAATTCCTTCTGTTTTATAACTAAGCCATTTCTATATCATCGTTGATCGGAAGGCACACTGACGTTTGTGGCGTCGAGCTAACTGTGGAGCAAAATTATATTTATTAGACATTAAGATGTGCGATTGTTGTTGTACTGCCCAGGAAGAACTTCTCATAGCATCGTTGCTCAGAGGGTTCGGCGACGGGCGGCAAAATTATTGAATTCCTCCCCATAGCATCCTAGCTCGGGAGCTTAAAATAGAAATTTTCACGGGGACCATAATTCCAACAAACCAAATTTCACGAAACGTAACCAATATTAAGATAACCTAGAAAATCCAATGTTACAAGTGCGTACAATATTTTCTACGCTTTTTTATAATTATTTTAATTGAATTTTAATCATCCTCATGAATTGTGACCGTGATCTTTTTTTCATTTCCTTTTTAGTGACGTAAGATTGCTGATTGAAAATAAATAATTTCTCAATAAGAAAAATTCAGAGCAAAACATGTAAGACTGGCCTTTGTCAGGCATGAAAATAAGTTTATGCTTAGTTGTTTTTATGTCTTGCTTTTATAAATACAGTGGACTCTCTCGTTGTCGATATTTAAGGGACCGTCGAGAGCGGGGGTTATCAAATTATAGCAAAATCAAAGCAATCTATTTGAAGGGACTGAAAAATTTATTGACAGCTGGAGCAATATTGATATCGAGAAGATCAACAGCCAGAGAGTCCACTGTATTCGATTTATAAATCAAAAAGTTTAATTTCAAACTGAGCCTCATTCATAACTATTTTGCGTTTGAATTTGAATTCACAATCATAACAATAATGACTTATTTGTCAAGTCAAAATGCGTACTGCAACTTGAGGTTTGGTTTATACAGTCGACTCTCTGGTTGTCAATATCCAAGGGACCGTCGAGGAAAAGAAACATCAGTTTACAGAATGATGCAAAATGAAGACTCGATTGAACATATGTTTTTTTTATACCCAGCTATGGGAGAGAATCATGGCAACGTCCAGCATACAAAAACAAACAAATCTCAAACACCCTTCAAAGCTTAATAGTTTCGCAAAGAAAAATGTCTATGCAAGCCATGAGAAAGTGAAATTATTGACAACCGGAAAAGATTTTTAAAGCAAACAGAATCCAAGGGACCGTCAAGGAAGAGATCCTTCAAGCAAGAGGCAATTAAATAAAAAAAAAATCCTATGTTATAAAAAGGATCAAAGATCTTAAAAATAAAATAAACTTTTACTGACACAACTCAAACGATTTTTTTTTTCTTTAACATGGCAACAATATTTGACATCTTGAAAAAAATTAAAAGTTTAGCACAAACACGGAGAAAAAAGAATTCCCAAAATCGTGAACAAGCGTTCATGAAATTGGGAACCACGAACAAAATGTTCAACGTTTTTCAGGAACGTACCATGACATTTGAACACTTTGTTCGTGGTTTCCAATTTCATGAACGCTTGTTCATGATTCTGGGAACTCTTTTTTCTCCGTACATATTTTTTATACTCAAAAACTCACTAGCCCTACTGATGAGTCTACAAATTCAAGTATTGGACCAACATTCTTTCCTTTTGTGAACTGCATGCTTTTTGGGAAGGTGCCGGTATTGACTAATAAAGAAGGGATCTTCAGGGATTGAACAGTTAACGATGATTGGCTCCCACTGATCATTTTTGATTCATTGTTAAATTTGAACTGATCTGTCAATAACGTCCGTTGGTTTTTTTTTTTTTTTGTTCGATTTTGACTAATTTCTCTTTTGTCTAATCAAATTTAATTGAACACAAGGCACAGCCAGTTTGAAGAAAGCTTCCCGAAAGAACATGTAGTTTGATTACGCCCCAAGGTCTTTCTTGTCAATATTGACACAATCCACGTAGCCCAGTGGTAACGCTTCCGCCTCGTAAGCGGTAGATCGGGGTTCAAATCCCGGCTCGGACCAACACAACTGGTGATCTTTTCCCTTCTGGATTTGATTGCTTAGTAAAGGGAAGGTAGTGTATCGTCACAAACTGGACCTTATCAAGACACCTTAGGAAGACAACCTATGGAATGTTAACATTAACCTTAACATTTTAACATTAAGTTGATTAATAAACTGACACTGAATCCGCTTTGTAAATGTCGGCACCGATACTCTTCACGGGTTCACGGAACAGAGAAAGATTTACTTTTTTTTATTGATGCCTTCAAAACATCCGAGTAACCCCGAAAATGTAGTATTGCAACAATTAAAGTGACCAAACCTACTGCGTTGCATTAACAGCAGAGACAAATTCGGCTAACGGATGCGTGAAATACCGTATAGGTGTAAATTGACAAAAAAAAAACATTTGTTTAGGGAGAGATTGAAAAAAAAAATACTGATTTTGTTTTAAAATACATCAATAATTCATTTATTGGATCTATCTTCGACGTAAACTATAAATAAATTGCAACAACATCAAGTTAACTTGTAGTATTTGAAGTTCCTATAAATATCACTTTTTCAAGATTCAATGGTATATAACGGTAGATTTGAGTTGGATTTGTTCGATGAGCCTGAATAGTTTTTTTTTCTATGCTTTGAAGAAGTTGAAAGAGAGCATTGTGCTGTGTAAAATTTCAACTGTGCGTGCACCTTTATTGCTTTTGCTTGTTTGCAAATTTTATACAAGCCGACTTTTAGGATGTCTCTTTTTTCTGCAGTATAAATAGAAGCTTGCATTTTTAAACATATATAAAAATTACAATGCTAATAGTAAGGAGGCGTTTCCAGTATCACTAGGTTAAGTCTATGTGTGCAAACTCTGCGGCTGTTTCGGAGGTCTGCCCAGAATTTGCGCTGTTTTTGGTTCGCGTAGAACTCTACGGATGTACTGAAACATACACCCAATACGGCACGTAGTTTTCTCTGATTGAATCAGCAAATTTTAAATAATTACAAAAAATAATAGGTTATAAATACTGAGCTTGATTTTTTTTCTTTTCGTCTAAGCGCACTTTTAAGCCACTTGTTGCATCGTGTAAAGCTTGGCGTAGGTTTTGCTGTGCGACATCAGCTCGTCGTGCGTGCCCTTTTCCACCACCACTCCGTTCTGGATGACACAGATCATGTCCGCGTTCTGGATTGTGGTCAGCCGATGCGCGATCATGATGCAGGTCCGGTCCTTCCGGGCGTGATCCAGCGCGTTCTGAACAATCTTTTCGCTCTGGTTGTCTAGCGCTGACGTGGCCTCGTCCAGCAGCAGAATGCGAGGATTGCGGACGAGCGCTCGAGCGATCGCGATCCGCTGCTTCTGACCTCCGGACAGCTGGGCGCCCTTCGCGCCGAGGCTGGTTTCGTAGCCCTTGGGAAGATTGATGATGAACTCGTGGATGTTGGCCAGCTTGGCGGCTTCGATGATTTCCGGCATCGGAATGTCCCGCGAGTTGTCCCCGTAGCCGATGTTCTCGGCGATGGTCCGGTCGAAGAGGATTGGTTCCTGGGAAACCAGGCCCATTTGGGCTCGGATGCGGCCCAGCTGGTAGTCGGTGGTGGCAACGCCATCAACCGCCTGCGAACGAATGCAATTTTAATTAAAATATTATTCTGGACGACAACACGGCCGTGACTGAAACGTACCACTTTGCCACCTTCCGGGTCGTAGTAGCGCAGCAGCAGCTGGATGCACGTCGACTTGCCGCAACCGGATGGTCCAACCAGCGCAACGGTGTGGCCAGGTTTGATCTCCAGGTTCAGGCCCTGCAGAATCGGTACGGTCGGCCTCGTGGGATAACGGAACTCGACGTTGCTGAATTGGATGCCACCGTCGTGGTTCTGTTGAAGGAAGGATTACGTTGAGGTTATGTTTATTATTGAATAGAAGATCAACACCTACCTGAAACAGCGGATTGTACGAACTTGACGGGTTGTGCATCTTGGGAATGCGATCAAACAGCTTCGATAGACGACCAGCAGATAGCATCGCTGAGTTCACGTTCGGAGCATAGGCCAGTGCTTGTCCCAACATCCACGCGCCGAAGATCAGCGCTTCGGATATTCTGAAAAGAACTTAGATTAGTATTCTCAACTAGAATATAAATCAAAGAAATCCTCACTTGATCACATCCTTGTAGTCCAAGTCCTTCTCCGAGACCAGCTTGCCTCCGTAGAACAGTGCCAAGCCATATCCCATGAACGGCATGATTTGACCCAGCGCAAACACCGTTCCTCGCAGTCGCGTCTTCTTCCGGCACGCCACATCAACCTTTTCCATTTCTTTGTAATACCGCTCAAGGACGTGCGGCTCCTGTCCCAGACTGGCAACCGTTCGGATGTTGGAGATGGCTTCCACAGCCAGCTTGATGGCACCCTCCAGCGATTGCTTCTCCTTCAGTCCGCTGGACTCCATGTAGCGGGATTCCAGCATGATAGCTCCCAGCACGACCGGAATTGCGACCACCGAAACGAGCGTGAGATTGACCGAGTAGTACAGAGCGATTCCGATTCCGATGCAGATCGTGGAGGCAGCCTGTAGCAGCGATCCGATGCGAGTTCCGGTTGCGCCCTGCACGCTGGCACAATCTCCGGAAAGCCGTGCACAAAGCGCTCCCACGGCATTGTTGGTATCGTCGTACCAAGCCATCTCCTGGCTGAGAATCGCCTTGAAAGTCTTTTGTCGTAGTCGTGCCGTAAGCCGAACTCCGGCCACGTTGAAGAGATAAGTCTGGAAGAAGGTTCCCACCCCGGTGACGAGTCCGAGGACCAAGAACAGCGATGAGTAGAAGTTGGACTCGCTGCGGACAAACTCGGCGTCACGATGACCAAGTATGCCGTACATCTCTCCGAAGAGAACGGCGAAGGTAGGGAAGGACGATCCGACGACCATGGAAGCCGCACAACCGAACAGAATATACGGCCACTCCGGGGAGTTCCACTTGAGCAGCCGGAACATCGACACCGGGTACGCTTTCTCTGTGTCTTCCTCGACCACCTCGGCCGACTTGCTACCGTCAGACTCGTCATCCGAACCCACGACATCGTCGTCCGTGGTATCTCCCTTCTGTCCATCCGAAACAACATCTAACTCATCATCGTTCTCGTCGTGCTTTTGCGCCCCACTTGCGATGACCAGATCGTAATACATTCCCTTCTTGGCCATCAGTTCATCGTGGGTGCCCTGCTCCGCTACGACTCCCTTGTCGATGTACACGATCTTGTCGGCGTTGGTGATGGTTGACAATCGGTGGGACACCACCAGGGTCGTACGACCGCGGCTTGCTTTCTCCAGCGCGTCCTGCACTCGCTTCTCGGACGTTGGATCCAGCGCGGAAGTCGCTTCGTCCAGCAGTAGAATCTTCGGATTCCTGATCAACGCTCGTGCTATGGCAATTCGTTGCTTCTGTCCTCCGGACAGCTGTGCTCCCCGCTCCCCAATCAGTGTGTGATACCCATTCGGTAGCTTAGTGATAAAAGTATGGCAATTGGCAATTTTGGCAGCTGCTTCAATCTCATGGTGGTCCGCGTCCGGCTTTCCGTAGCGAATGTTCTCCGCGATACTGGCGGCAAACAGCACCGGCTCCTGGCCGACCACTCCGATGAACGATCGCAGCCACCGGATGTTCATTTCGTTGACCTTGTTTCCGTCGATCGTAACGGTACCCTGTGGAAACAGTCGAATCTTGTATCAAAGCCAATATTTAGCAGATTCTCAAAAAAACTTACATTCATTGGATCGTACAATCGCTGAATCAGCTGCAAGCAGGTCGACTTGCCACACCCGGAAGGTCCCACCAGGGCAACCGTTTTGCCCGCTTCCACGACCAAGTTCAGCCCCTGCAGCACCTGCACGTCCTTCCGCGCCGGATACCGAAACTGAACATCGCTAAAGGTGATCTCCCCCCGCAGCGTTTCTGGCTGCAGCCCGTCCTCGCCCAGCGAATCAATATCCGGCACGCGATCGATCACCGAAAAAATGCTCGCCGCCGATCCCTTCGCCGAGGCGAACGCTTCCAGGTGAGGAGACGACAGGCCCAGATTCTGCGCGCCGGCCAGCACGCCAAACAGCACGATGATCAGCACGGCCGGCGTGTAGTCCACGACATCCTTTCCGCGATCCTCCAGGATCAAGCTAATCCCGTACCAGAACGCTAGCGCGTAACAGCAGTAGATGATGAACCACATGATGCCGCCGCCGATGCCGGAGAATACGCCCTTCTTGCGGCCGTTGATCTCGGCCGAAGTCAGCCGGCTTCGGTAGCGATCCTGCTCCTTGCGCTCGCCTCCGAACGCCACCACCGTGCGGATGCTGCTGAACACCTCTTCAGCGACGGTTCCCGCCGACGAGTACGCCTTCAGTTCTTTTTCCGTGAGCGAGCTTTGAACCTGGAAAACACACAAATCGAGCGTAAAGTGCGCTGATTGCGAGGGGAAACGCATCGCAAATTTCCGCGGCTGCACGCCGCTAACATACCTTCGCCACAACCGCTGTCGCAATGATGATAAACGGTGCACAGCTCAACACCACCAGCGTCAGCTCCCAGCCGTACACGAACGAGGCCAGCACCGAGGCCGTGAAGGACATGGCTAAAAATGTAAAGATCGACAGCTTCTCGCCGATTCCTTCCTTTAGCTTGTCCAGATCACTGAAATTAAGCAATGTTAAAGTTATAAAAGTCTTAAGATTCCGTAGATTTTCGAGGAACTCACTCTGTCAACCGGACGGCGAAGCTGTCGTCGCTGTTCAGGTCGTACCAGGTCATGTCCTGGCGCAGAACGGCCCGCAGAAAGAGGCGCCGTATCCGGCTGATCTGGTGCTGGGCCGAGCGGTTGATCACGTCGATGCTGAGCGCCGACGCTAGGAACTGTATCACCGATATAAACAGCACGCCCAGGCCGAAGGCTTTGGCATCGTCGTAGATGGCGGCATAGTTCTCCGCCTCGGTGGCATTGATCCTGAAAGAAAAATTGACGATCAGTCATAATCAGATGATTTATGCACTTTAAAGTGTCTTGATGAATATTTGTTCGCCCGGGGAACTCTCCGGACTCGTGCATTAATTAAATTGAGTCTGCGGCATCTTGTTTGTCGCAAGTAATCACGACGCAAAAGTGTGAAAAGTGTCAATTGATATCAATTGGTTAGCCGATACTCTGATACTCGCTACACGTGCTCGGAGCACGTGTTCAAGTCATATTTTCTTTCGATTGGTTGTCTTCGTCGGAATAGTTCAAGTGGACGTAAATCTTCGATTTATTGAAATTTACATTCTCGTTTTATCAAGTGTCATTCCAGTGGGGAGTCACCAAGAAGATGTGTGTGTACTTACAGAATTTCACCACCTCCAAACATGGACAGGATGGAAGTCTCCGGCGATCGGCCGATCCCTCGAGTTCGCTCGACCAGCTGGGCTGTGAACTCTCCGTACAGTATCACACCGTACGGCAGTCCCAGGGAGGCTAGCGAAGCCAGCAGGATGCCCCCGACGGTGGCTGAGATTTCTCCCCACGTGGCGAACCGGAACTGGAATTGCAGAAATAGAAACATTGCTTTCAAAACCGAAAATTTGCTCAAAACAATTTGCACTCACCAGCTGAAGGTACGACACCGGCTTGTAGCTGCTCTCCTCCTGAACGGTTTTCTGGGCGGCCTTTTTGAAGATGATGTTCAGCATGTTTGTCGAGCCGCCGCCCGCCTTGTGGCTGCACTCGGACATGGCATCGTTGCTGATGCCATTTTTGTAGTTGACCACCACCGGCTGGGAGCCGCCGTTCTGCTGCGGGTACTCCTTGTTGGTCATTGTGAGATTCTGCTACCGGTCCAGCGGGATGTGACCTGGAAATAGAAATGAAATATTTTGTGGTTAAAAACTATAAATGATTTTTAAGGAAATTATTAAATTGCTTAGTTTTATTCTTTTTTTAATTTTTTTCGTGTAGTTATTATTTCAATCCTAATTTCTATCATACAAGAAACCATCCATATCTTTGAAAAAAGCAAAATATAAAAGATCATTATTTTATTGGAAAATGTAAAAATCTAAATTCATTTAAAATCAATTAACAAAACACTCACGCAACAAGAAACATTACACATTACAAGAATTGACATGTTTTGAGCTCAAAAATGTCTCGGCAGATTAGTGGGCATTGCATTTGAAATTTAGATTTTTTTGACGAAAGATAGATAACAGACATGAAACTTCAAGAACCAAATATTTCTAGGTATTCTTAGGAGCAATATTCCCATTTTCAGCCTACTGAGCAAGGCGACATTTTAAATGAGTTTTGCTCATTTAAAACAACTTTATTTAGATATTTGGAGTTCTTTTTGGAATGGTCCAATAAACCCAATAAACCATATTTTTTTTTCTGTTTGGGTGTTTTTGAAGAAACACCCAAAAAGCAAAAACAAAACATGTTTATTGGACCATTGAAGAAAAAATGTCTTAAATCATTAAAGAGAAGTTGCTTTCTAACATTCACATAAATTTGTTGTTACATTGGACCATTTGAAATTATTTTTGTTATTCAATTCCAAAGTTCTTTTGTTCTATTCACTTCCGAAGTATGATAGAAAAAGCGAACGTTCACAAGACATATAGAAAATCTGTTTAAAAAACTGTAACCAAACATTAAAAAAAAAAAGCGCTTGCAAATTCAAAGAGTTGAAAATTCAAAGGTTTAAATTTACATGTTTTTTAAAGTTTCTTTGTTTGTTTATTTTATCTGGTAGCGTAAGGTTTGCTCCTTTTAAAATTGCTAGTGTTTATCGAAAAAAAAAATCAGCAAAAAAAAACTTTGCGGTACTGTACATCGAAAATTTCAACAACAAAATCCAAAGATTAAAAAACCAAACATGCTTAAAAATGATTCTAAACACAGAGGATTGCATTTTTAATTTATGTCAGCTGATTGCACTTAAATTTCCATTGAAATTTTAATGTTTTTTGAAAAAAATATAATTCTTTCGCCCCCTGACTTTTCGGGCTGGGTTTGAAGGGAGGGGGTTACACAAACTTTTAAAAATATTTGTACCATCCTGAAACTAGATAGAAAAAGAGGCTAATTTATAACATCAAATTTTCAACTAGATGTACGTTTTACTTTTTTCTGTAGCATGTTTTTTTTTTGGAAATTCTGAAAGTAATTTAAAAATATTTTACTTAGATTTGATATGAAGCACATTTTAAAACTCTTTGCTCATTTATTTAAGACCCAATATCCAAATTAATTAATTTATTAGTTCATAATTGTTCATTGCTAACAAATCTTATATATTTTTTGACTACCTTTTATAAGAATAGCATCATTTAGATTTTTTTTTTTCTAGCAACACAATTTTTAATTAATTTTATTCCATATTTTAAAGAAATTTAAAATACACAACTATTTCTCAACATGTATTTTTAGCACTATTTTGCACAATCATTACAGTCCAGACTCGATTACCGAAGCCTCGATTGTTCGAAGTTTAGATTATCAGAATATTTTTATGGAACTTCAAATAACTGAATCATGAACAAACAAAAAACGTTTTTTTTTTACTTTTATTATCAGAATTGATCCATTTTAGTCAAATTTGAACAGAAAAGCTTTTTTTCAATATTTCTTCAACGCCATTTTGGCCACCATCTTAGATTTAAATTTTCTAAATCACTTTAGCGTAGTTTAGGGGCCATACACAAGCGCGAGTGAAATTATTCCAAGGCCGTCGAATAATCGAGTCTGGACTGTACTACAATAAATATCTCCGATACTTTTCAAGAGGAACTCGAAAATAAGAAGACAATATTTAATTTATTTTGAGCCACATTACTGAGGAGGAGGACCACTTTTTATGAAACTAAACGCTCGTTTTCGTTTCTTGTATTTCTTTGTTATTGGTAAATTTGCCCTTAGAATGATAATATTGCAAGTTATCATGATTCATTATTATTTTTCACTTATCTAGTTCCATTTGATTTTCTTCAACATCTGAGTTCTGATCTGAGATCCCATTTTCAAATAAGTCCAGCACGTGCTTCGAAGAACAATTTAACGACCACTCGCCTCGCTGAACATACTAGCAACAAAAGCAATCACTTTTCAATTGGATACACTGTATTCCGGTAGCTCAGGTCCAGTGCTAAACAGATTGGAATATATTCTTGAAACACTTCTCAATCATACCTTGCCAAAGCAATTCGATTCGAACAGCTGACGATTGTGATTGGAGTGGACACTTGATGATTTGTTCAGGAGTGTTTATTGAGATTTATCCTAAAATCATCAAACTTTTCAAATCTAATTGAAACTGACTTAGTTAAAAATCAATTAGGTTTTAGGTTAAATTTATTCGTGTCCACCCTCACCCGCTCGTGCCGAACAGTTGGTCAGAAAATGCACCTGAAAGTTTAACGTTTCCAGCTGTGACTTTAAGTGCCACTTATTAATTTCTTTAATTTATGAGCTCGATAGAATGATTGATCGATTCAGAAATACCCACTGGACAAATTGCAGCTAATTAAAATTCCCCTCCCAAGAAAAAAAAAACCGATAAATTTTGCTGATCCCCGCGCGGGTTGCGAAATCTCCTAATTACAGCAATTTCTGTAAAACTTATAACTCACGATTCAGATTGTCACAACCGAAACGGCATTCCTGACTAGGGGGAGTTCGATGATCGATAGCTTCAGAACAAAATTAACATGTCGCGCGGGTTAAACATCCCAATTGAAGAGGATGCGCCCGTGTTTGATTCAGCAAATAAATCAACGATTTATGTTAATCGCTGTGAACTGTGCGGAATACATTAACACTCGCGTTGCAAAGTTACGGGTGAATTCACCGCGCACGTAAGGTTAAGCTGACTGCGTCAGACCAACGAATTATTCCTGTTGGATGGAATATTTTCACAACAAGTTGCTGGGGAATTTTTAAACTTATGTGACTGTACTTTGTTTTGAACTCGTGATCGTTAAAAAACCCTTGAAAAATTTCCACAATTTTGCGTATTTTACGACCAGTCAAAGAACCTAAAAACCGATATCCCTCAGGAACATACTAGTTGTCTTGCGTATCCACAATAATCAAGGTAATATGAGCCAATTAGAAGAACAACCTAGACAAATCTGATGCTCGTAATGCAAATGGTCCGCAATTTGTAGTGGTCTCCGCTGGTTGTCCATAACTATCGCAAAGTAGCAGTGGTTTGACCGTGATTTTACCCCCCAATGTGGCGGGTAAACTTAAAATAATGAAGCACTAAATTGTGCGGGAGCACTTTTCCAATTTAGTAGTACTAATTTATTAATTAACTTATTTTGGCGTCCAGGGGTTAGGGCCCCGTACCAACAGTGCTACGTAATTGTTTTTTTAGCTTTTTGGAAATTACATAAAAGCAAAATATGTTTCCTGTCCCAAAAATTGGATGGAATTTGACGTGAAGGCCTTGAATTGTACGCACTTAGCAATAGAATATTCGATTCGAGTGGTAGTTTGACAGTTTGCTCCATAAGAAATACATTGTTCACTACCAATCGCGTCGGGTACTCCATTGATAGAAATTGATTAATTCATTTAAAATTTATTTACTCAGTTTTAATGTATTAAACTGCTGTGTGTGCTATGAGTGAAATGTCAGTCACCTTTACATTTTTGCTATACAGTAGTTGTTCGGTAACTGGGCGTTGTTTAACTGGGCTGCTTTTTAACTGGGCGCTCGATAACTACGCTACGGCTACGGCCCAGTTATCGAGCGCCCAGTTAAAAAGCAGACAAACGTCAAAAAACCAAAACAAACCAAAATGACCGAGGGGTTAATGGATGCAAAAATCATATTCAATAAATAAAAAAACTTTTTTCAAACTTTTGTTTAATTTTATGTTACAATTAAAGAAATATGAAAAGTAAGCATTGTAAATAAATTTGAGTAACTTTTATTTTTATATTTCATCTGGAAAATATTATGCATCGGTGGTCCCCTCGTTATTTTTTGTTCAGCCTAGTTACCGAACAACTACTGTACTGTTTTGCCACTTTTTCACTCTGAATCGAGATGATATTACAACATAAAAGAGGTTATATTACAACTTGAAGTGTTATACCTTCGAAATTTACACAACTTTTTACTGTGTTGTTGTGTCTTTTTTGAGTATTTGAGTATTTCGGATCAACTCGGATCGTTTCGCACCCTTGGACAATGTTGTAGGAAATTAAATTTCCTACAAGAATCTCACACTTAGATAATTTTGTGCGTGCCTACACAGAAAAAAAAATCGTGGTAATATTACATCTGGGAAGGGGTACATCTTTTATGTCAGAAAAAAGGTTTAATTTTACGTCATATAATGTGTAAAATTACCTCGGAAAATGATTAATTTTACCACATATAATGTACAAATTTACCTCTTAAAATGTCGAAATTTACCATCGAATAATGAAAATTATACCTGAAAATGTGTAATCTGAGGATAGATATAGAATTGTCATTTTGTTTTTGCAGAATGAAAACAACACTAATCATCAAAGCAATCGTTTTATTTTTGACACTCTGAGGATTTTTTTTTTATTTTACAAATATAAATCAGTCTTTCATGGATGTGAATCGCTGTAACAATCTTTGGGGCGCGGATAGGTGCTGTTGAGCTTGCACACCTGACGAGCGCAATTTGTTGTTCAGTGGTACCTTCGAGTCTTCCTAAACTTGGGTTCTTTCGGCCAAGCTCGCCGTGATGACCGACTATATTCCGTGTTGCTGTTTGTGTTGGGACCAGCTGGTGAGTAGCGGATTGTTTAACCAAAACGGAAGCGGACAGGCTGCGCAGGACCCGGCAGCATAATCTAGAAATTGTTCGAAAACTTGAATATTTTTATTTTACTGTATGCAAATTCTGTAAGTATGTCGGACTCTTGTAATTGTTTATAAAATTAACGACATCTACCTCAAGAAGAAATTTTTCAGAGAGTCATGCCGCAGTGTGACAAGCCAACTGCCGACATGGTCGCGGCAGACTGTGACCTCGACCGGGACTGTTAGGTGCCAAACCGAGGCGCTGAGCCTCTCCAACTCATCGGGAAGTTTCAACTTTCTTTATCTCGATCTCCACGATGCACGTCGGAGGTGGTTACACCGCGGCGTGAAGGAAGCCTATTGGATGATGAAATATGATTAGAATGGACTTATGTAAAATAACATTCTTACGAAAAACTAACGAACTGACATGCTGGTGCCACGCTGCCGGGTGCCTCTGGTGGCCACCCTACCCTGCAGTGGATATATTCCGTTCCACCCGACAGAACCGACTTCAATCTCATCCTGCTCCTCGCCCCACTTGGAATCGTCCAGTAGAACAGCTAAAATGCATTTTTGTCTGGAACTACTTTGTGGACCTTTGGACAAGGCCCCTTTTGAAGTTGATTTTTTCAGTGATCGGAGAAGCTGTGAAGCAAAGGAAATGATAAGATTTATTAAAAAATATTCTCAAGCATTTCAAATTCAGAGGTTTTCTCGCGAACGTACCACTGTCGAAGAATTTTCAAACCCGAACTGGTACCACTAGAATACTGAGCAAGAGATCTGGTGCCGGTGACGATGAACTTTGTTGCCATTCGGCCCAACGCTTTTCCCGAAATCGAGTTGCTACCCTACCATCACCTCCTCCATCTCGGCCCCAAAAAGTACGACTTCGTGGCCGTGTGCTGGAACAGCACGATGACGTGGGTCAGTTGGGTCCAGCCTTCGGAAGTGGGTTTGGCCCTTTTCATTAAGCACCTCCTGGAACGCTCTTCACACATTTTAAGCCGGACAATTTCAACCCCTTGGGATGGTTATCAAATAGATGGTCCAGATCGATTCCCTCAGACATCTCGTCAGATCTATTTTCGCACTCGGTGCCATCCGCTATCCGCAGAACTGGAGTTCCCTTGTCCGGCATCTTCCAAATGACAATATCGCCCGGTGCCTCGTCCAAAACGATCTGTTTCGTTCCGTGACACTATTCCACCGAATAATCCCTGGCCAAAGGAGCCAGCATCACTTCCGAAAGTGACAGTGGCGGCGGTTGCGGATCCGGAACGTCCGTGTTTTCCGACGAGAGCGAAACAAACTGGTACAAAACACTAACACTTCGACCGCGACGGAACCGGTTCCGGAATCTTCGTGGATGCACTAACGAGCCCCAGCTCCCGAAGCCGATTGTTGGCTAAATTAAACACCCAGAATTTTATTTTTAAAAAACAAACGCGCTGCGAAAAAGAAACGCAAACATTGAATAAAAAAACGCTCGCTTAACTTTTTTCTAAAACAATAACATTTGACAGCTGCCAAATGTTTTCGAAGGTGATGCGCGAAAACTGTTGAGTGCAATATTGCATCAAAGTAGACACAAAATTAAATCTTCCATCCAAATATTACCCATTTTATTGTGTAAATGGTGATAGACAAAAAAATTTGTTGCAATTCGTAATAAACAGATGTAAAATTACACATTCTCTTTTTCAACATTCCATTTTACAGCTTCCATTTTTACACAATTTTTTGCTGTGTACACCTACTGCCAAAATCCTGAAACGATGTTTTTCCCCATACATTTTCGCGATTTTCTCCATATAAACTTCAACGACACAAAACGACCCATAAACCTTAACCGATTTGGCTCAAAATTTGCACAGATACTTTTTTTGCCTAAGGGGAATCGAGTCATAAAATATATCTTAAGATTCTCCAAAACCACGGAAGTTGTTGTCTTCTTATTCCAAAATTGCCAAACTTATGGACCCAATCCTGCAACAATCGGATTGTAAAAATAGGCAAATTTTGTTGTAAATCACTTAGTTGATAGTATTTTAGGGGATGAATAAAAAATTATATCGATAGTTCCCTTAGTTTCGAAAATACTAAAATATCTGTAACAAAAATCTTGGTACAAAAGCTCCGGTTGATGTGCACCGTTAACGGTGCACATCAACCAGAGCTTTTGCACCCAGATTTTTGTTACAGACATTTTAGTATCTTCAAAACTACGAGTACTATCGAAATATTTTTTTATTCATCCCCTAAAGTACTGTCAACAAAGTAATTTACCACAAAGTTTGATTAATTTTACAATCCCGCTATAACAGGATTGGGTCCGTAAATTTGACAATTTTGGAATAAGAAGACAACAACTTCTTTGGTTGCTGTGCTCCCTTAAATGAAATAAAAGTTGAATAATTTAGGCAAAAAAAAATGAATTGACATATTGAATTCAATCAGAACTCGAAAGGATGAGTTTTGGAAATTCTGAATTCGTTCAAAGCTAATATCAAGCTTATTTGTGTTTTTTGTATACGCAAAATTAGTCAAAACTGCTAGGCATTTATTTTGGAAAAATATTTCGGAAAAATGCCATAAGTTAAAATATTGCCACTACTCGAATTTTACTCTTAATTCCTCCCCCCTTGTTAAATACGGCACTTGAAGAAACTTTTGTTCAACAAAAATTGTATACTTCTCTTGTTTTGTGATTTTCTTCTTTCTTTTTAATATTTTCTCATAACTTATCACGAAATAAGTTGTTCAAAATCGTCCAAATCTGGCAAAATCACAAGAACGAGTCAAACTATCAATTCCGTACTGTTAATAAAATTAAGAGATTTTTAATACATTTTGCGAACAAAAATTCATTTAAAATATTTTTTTTTGATTATTGAACGCAACAAATCTGCTCAAAAAGCTCATATTAAAAAAAAAATTGTCTAAAAATGATTGATAGGCACACATTTTTTTTTTAAATTTGTATAACATTCAATAATGTAAAGTATGGGTCATTCCATCTCAACTGTGCACGAAAAAGTGCAAATTTGAAAATTACCCTCTCCGATCCTGCTCAAATTTGGCAAAGCTGTTGATACTATCAAAACATGCAAGAATCCCGAATTTCATCCAAATCGGACCACCCCTTCCATTTTTGTACCTTCCCAAAAAAATCGACTTTTTGGCGATTTTTGACCAAACCTTCTAGTTTCAAACGACGATAACTCAGGAACCACAAATCTTAGAGGGTCGGTCTTAGACTCAATTTTGAAAGAAATTGGACGTAGAATCCATTTCCGTGATCAAAATTTTGATTAATTTATTTTGTCTATCTGTATTGCGCAATTGAAAACTTTAAATGGCCGTATCTCAAAACACCCCAACTTATTTTTTTTATTTGACCTCACCATCGTGTTCCCCGGCCAATTTTACATAAGAATCACTTATCGACAGAAATGAATATGTTTCCTTCCAGAGATATCGTATTTTAAAGTTTTGTGTTTTCGAGATTACTTACATCAGCTTCATTCGCCGCATCTGCTAGAAGCACACAGGCGGGCTGATCAATAACTGCTACCTGGTGTTCTGGGAGATGATTAATTTAATTTATATTTTTATAATTTTACGCAAATATTTATTCAAATGGCTAATAGGGGAAATTCTCGTATGTTTGGCAGGTTAAGTCCTCGCTCCTAGTTTCGTCCAATTTGCTCATTTTCACTATTTAAACAACAAATTTTGCAAAACTTTTGATAGAAACTTGCTTGTTCACTTCTTATTGAGCTATTTATCACTCGATTTCAGTTGAAAACGCTTTTAATCAGCTGTAATTGAATGCCAAAGCGCTGATATGGCAACATTAGAGGAACGCTGGAATTAGATGCTGTTCCCCTACCTTGATCAATCTATTTTTGTGAAAGGAATATTTATTGGGTTATTTTACGTGTTGCTAACCGTTTTAGAGTACCTCCGAGGCCATGACTAGGGCCTTTATCATGGGCGGTAGCAAAATAGTGCCATTCAGCAAAAACCCCAAAACCTGCTTTATTATTATTATTATAGTTTATTATTGACACTTTACCATAATTTGGCAAATCTGATTTATGGTTTAAAAGATTGATCATATTAAATCAATTTTTATATTGTGAGCCAGCTCCATTTGATTAAAAGATGATTTTGGTCAAGGTACATTTAATTTAAAAAAAATCCTTATACGTGAGGACAGCAGCCGTATTGTGTTCCAAGAATCCAAGAATGATAGAAGAAAAAAAACACTGTTGTTCGGACGGTGTCGAAATCATCGCAACTAAATTTGGGGAATTAGCCGCTTTGCTGCAGATCAAACTTTGTGATTTTCTTACATTTTTCAGTTTTATACTTTCCAGAAATCCTTTCCCTACTCCTTGTGATCGTCCTTCACTAGAGTACAACGTATCAACAAATTTTATTAATTTTAATTCATATTTTTTACTCAATAATGTATCGTGCACTTATTGTTCAGTGTTACTAACAAGATTAATTGCATTTTCCTGCTCGCTCCGTCGGAATCCAATTCTGCCCTTTACTGTGTGTCGTTATTGCTCTGTCCTGTGGGTTAGCACAGAAATTCACTTCATTATTTTTTTTTTTTTTTTTTTGAGCAGATAAACATTCAACTCCAGTTTCCTACAGTGTTATACAGTTAATTTTTGCCCAATTTGATAAAGATTATTTATGATGAAATATTATCACTGACGAACTGACGTGCCACCCCGAATCCAAACTTGACCGCACTTTCCTATCTTCCTTCTCACTCACCCTCAGCGATCAGCGATTGTCAAACAGACGATTTGACAGATGCGCAGCTGCACTTGCTGAGAAACTTTCAGGAACAACAAATGAAAATGGGGGAAAACATATTGAAAGCCTGAAAACTTTTGCAAATTCTGAACTAAACGATGAATATTTTGCAAATCTTGCATTATTTAATGTAAAATGAGGCAAGAAATTTCGTTTAACTTCCAAATTAGGCTATTTTTTAGACTTTTCGTAACATTTCCATTCCAACTCATATCCGCCATTAACACATGTTGTTCCAGAATTCTTCACAGCAAAAAAACAGCTGATGTGACAACACGTCAAACTCGAATTCTGACAATCGCCGAAGAAGAGAACAGTAGAAAGTAAAAGAAACAGTGTGCGGTCAAAAATGATCGACCAATTTGTTCCTATTGGCACGTCAGTTCGTCAGTGATATTATTTCAATAAATGGCCAGGTAGCAGTTATTGATCAGCCCGCCTGTGTGCTTCTAGCAGATGCGGCGAATGAAGCTGATGTAGGTAATCTCGAAAACACAAAACTTTAAAATTCGATATCTCTGGAACGAAAAATATTCATTTCTGTCGATAAGTGATTCTTATGTAAAATTGGCCGGGGAACACGATGGTGAGGTCAAATAAATAAAAAAAAGTTGGGGTGTTTTGAGATACGGCCATTTAAAGTTTTCAATTGCGCAATATAGGTAGACAAAATAAATTAATCAAAATTTTGATCACGGAAATGGATTCTACGTCCAATTTCTTTCAAAATTGAGACTAAGACCGACCCTCTAAGATTTGTGGTTCCTGAGTTATCGTCGTTTGAAACTAGAAGGTTTGGTCAAAAATCGCCAAAAAGTCGATTTTTTTGGGGAGGTACAAAAATGGAGGGGGTGGTCCGATTTGGATGAAATTAGGGATTGTTGCATGTTTTGATAGTATCAACAGCTCTGCCAAATTTGAGCAGGATCGGAGAGGGTAATTTTCAAATGCTGTTCCGCTTCAGATGGAATGACCCGTATTTTAAGACTAACCTTTGAAAGGTAGACAAATTTCACTCTGTAGACATCAAGTTTCTATGAAAATTCGTGAAAATCTTGAGTAAACCAAATTGTTTAAACTGAAAGCCTGCTGCGCGTGTTGTTTTACATTTTTTTTTATTGTTTTCTGAAAAAAATATTTTTCCTGATCTGATAAGGCATGTCTATGTTTAGGATTTGGCTAAAGATTTTCAATCACATTCTATTTGTTGATTTTCCAAACAGTACCTTGATCTTGATACGACAAATTTGTTCAGTTTTTTTAGTTCTGAGTAACAGTTGTTTTTTTTTACCTTTTCACTGAACGCAAATTATTCCAAAGAATATATTTTTAACTGTTTCCTTTTAACACTTTAACTTCAGGTACTTTTTCATTCAACTTATTTTTACAATTCTACTCTGAATTGTTTTCACTTTTGCGAGACTATTTCCTCGAAGCTGCCACCAGTCACAATCTTCCCAGCTTCACGATCCCATCGTATAAAATTTCAATCTCGAGTATCACTTTTCACTAACCCCCACTTGTTCACTCAAATAATCCACTATGTTCCTCCGGATAACGTCTATAGTTCCCTAGCACACTGCGCCCGACTTTGCATCCGTTCCGCGCGACAACCTCCGATCGACTGATGCTCCGATTCCAGCTTTGAGTTCCGACTAACTTGCACAACCAGCACCCTAGACAGCAGTCACTCAGCACAGTTCCCTGAACGCAGCATCATCCCCCTACACAGAGGCGGCACGTCATTATCATTCCGCGGCACGCGATCGATCGAGGAATCGCGCGCCAAAGATTTTCCCACCGAGCAGGCCGGTGTGCGTGACTTCCCCGGTTCTACAGGTCGTCGTCGTCGTCGGTTCACGTCTTAAGGAATCCCACACCCTCTCGCACCAGAAAAGAACCGATCCCCCCGTCTGGAAGAGAGACTCAGCAGGGATTTTCCAAGATTGTTGCAGCGGCTGGTTAAATGTTGACTAATCGAAACCCAAGTCTGCCGAGACGACGCGATGGGGATCTACCGGAAATGAACACAGCTGGGCAGAAGCGTGGTTTCAGCGTGGTTATGTCATGCCAGGTATGGGTTTGGGTAAATGTTTCCAGAGTGAAACTTTAAATTTCCCCCTTTTAACGTTGATCGGCTTGCTACAAGTACAACGTCACCAGAGTCGGGTGTCAACCATTTCTCATGTCTGATTCATTTAGCCGGGTTCAGCATTTTCAGCAAGCGTCTGCTTAATTGTTTTGAATCAGCAAGAATTAATATAGATCACTTGACTGTCGGAATGCGATCGTTCAGGGCAGTGGTGCTCAATGATGAATACAAGTTTGACTGTGAATTTCCTCTTTTTATATTTACCTTGCATATTTACCTTTCAGGATTTTTTGTTGTAGGGTAGAGTAGTCATCAATGAGACACGGGGAACAATGATAAAATGGCTCTTACAAGTCGTAGTTTCAACCAATCAGGCTCATATTTTGGGGAAAGGTGTGTCTACTGGATACAAGTCTGCCATTATAGTGGCTTTGGTTATGGACGCTCCCTTGTAAAGTTATTCATAAATGTTTGATTTTGGGGTGTAAAAGTAAATTATGCCTGAAAATTACATTTTCGCTCATAGGCTGCCATTAATACAAAAACTAATATTTCTCCAAATTTCTTTCGTCATTTCATAGGGCATGAGTTGGGCTACAATGTCCTTTTATTAGGTTTGACCAAAAATTAGAATATACCCAGAATCCAGGGCTGTCGCATTGATCCCCACTCTTTTCAGCCCATGGGTAACAATGAGACACATTGATTTTTCTTCATGAAACTTTTCAAAATCTAGGGAAGTGATTTTTGGCATATTTATTGAGTTTTAACTTCATTTAACCAAAAATATAAAGTTATTTGGTATAAATAATTGGATTTTACTAAATTTAAATACTTTTTAGTATAACTTTTGTTAATTAAAGTTTCAAGTTGGCAAAATTGCTTTAAAATGTTCAAGGCAAGTCACCTGCAATGGAACAATACAAAAATATGATGTTTTGCTAGAAAAATGTTGATTTTCGTAGAGTGTCTCATTGTTCCCCAGCTGTCTCATTGTTCCTGCCAAGTGCGTCTACAATGAGACAGTTGAATAGCTCTGGCTGTAGACGTCAGATCGATCTCATATTTTGGTCAATGTTAGAACACATTAAAAGAAAGAAAATGCAACAAAAAGCTCATTAAAACATGTTGATGAAAAAAATACAAAAATCGTTGAAAGTTAAAAACCAAAAGTGTCTCATTGATGACTACCCTACCCTACTTAAGAGCGAGTTTTTCACCAATGTGTTACAGGTCGTATCGAGGTGCTCCGATTTGGATGAACTTTCAGCGTTTGTTTGTCTATACATGAGATGAACTCATGCCAAATATAAGCCCTCTACGACAAAAGGAAGTGGTGTAAAACGGACTTTGAAGTTTGAGGTCCAAAAAACATCAACATCAACATCAACATCCGTGAAACTTCATCAATTCCAACTCTCTTAGTTGCATTCGATAGGTCTTTTGAAGCACTTCAAAATGTGCCATAGACATCCAGGATTGGTATGACTTGTTCCGATAGCTTTTGCAAATTACTTTTAAAAATGTTTTTTTTAAACGTTAATATCTTTTTGCAACAACCTCCAACACCCATACTCCTATAGGTCAAAAGTTAAGGATTTCATTGACTATAAGCCTACATTATTACCTTTTTTGCCAATCGCAGTTTTCTCATAGTTTTTTGATTTTTTTATAACAAACATTTTACAACGTTAGTTTTTGCCCTGTAGGCTTCCATAGCAGCACTTTTTGGTCTCAATTTTGTCATATTCGGAATCCTCGAAAAATTCCACGTTAGTTAGAAGTATTGGAGTTTTAAATTCGATTGGAAAAAATCTATTGAGAATGAATTAAAATATGTTTTAACAATTTGTTGGATAAGGGGTGAAACGGGTTTTTGCCTACTTGATACAGCATTTGACATATTGATCACAGGGTAAATAAGATCTATTTCTTTTTTCAAAAATGTTTAATTTAATTATTTTTTAAATCAAATATACAACTCCAATACTTCTAACTAACGTGAAATTTTTCGATGATTCCGAATATGACAAAATTTAACAGTAATTTGCAAAAGCTATGAGAAAAAGTCAACCCAATCCTGGATGTCTATGGCACATTTTGAAGTGCTCTAAAAGACCTACCGAATGCAACTAAGAGAGTTGGAATTGATGAAGTATTACGGAAATGCGAGCAATTTTAAGATTTTTTTTTATGTTTTTTGGACCTCAAACTTCAAAGCCCGTTTTACCCCACTTCCCTTTGTCATAGAAGGCTCATATTTGGCATGAGTTCATCTCATGTATAGACAAACAAACGCTGAAAGTTTCATCTGAATCGAAGCACCTCGATGAATTCTTCAGTCCCTTCAAACTGCATACTTCGATTGTCTTTATTCCTCGATATTTTCTCTTGCTTGAAGGATCTCTTCCTCGACGGTCCCTTGGATTCTATTTGCTTTAAACATCTATTCCGGTTGTCAATAATTTCACTTTCTCATGGCTTGCATAGACATTTTTCTTTGAGCTTCGTTTTCTGATGGGTGTTTGAAATTGCCATGATTGCCATGATTCTCTCACATAGCTGGTTAGCAAGAAAACAACAAATTTCAATCGAGTCTTCATTGTGCATCGTTTTGTAAACTGATGCTTCTCTTCCTTGACGGTCCCTTGGATATTGACAACCAGAGAGTCGACTGTATTGTCGTAATTGCAATTTTGTTATGAAACTCCTTACTTTTCCTGTCATCCTCGAACGACGAAACGTCCTTCTTCAATTCAATTCAGTTTTTTTTCAATTCAATTCAGTTTATTTCTTCAGTTTATCGACTAAATGTAGTTTTGTAAGTGCAGTACAGAGTTTTGGGGATCCTTTCAGCTGTGTATAAGACATTTATCACAAAGGATGCAATTTAAAGTTGGTTGTAAAGGGAAACAGGAAAACAACTCGCAAAAAACCTGTCACTATTGCTGGGAAAACGGCCTACTTTTCTCTCTTTTGAAAATTAAAACATTCCAATAGCAGTGCTGAAACAAATGGGTGTTAAAAAGTTTAACTTTGCGGCACTAGTATTGAAAAGTAACATTTTTATATTTTTTTTAATTTGAACGATGAATTTATTTAACACATGAATGTTTGACATAAAATTCTATTCAAAAAGTGTTTTCCGGAATCGCACAAAATATTGTAAGCAACTTGTTTGCAAAACTTGATTTTTTCTTGTTTGCAAAACAGCGATTTTTTTTGTGCTGTCCTTATTCATCCATCACTCAGTATCTGCGCAAGCCGATATTACTAAACTTTGGTTTCGAGGCATTTTCGAAGGGGGGCTATTTAAAAAAAAAATGTTTGAAACCTAGATCAGCAAGAATAAAACAGCCTTGAAACTATAGAACCACTGGTACGCGATTCTTGTTGTCAAACCAATCAGTCGCCTCACACCAAAAAATTGTATCAAAACAAACCGCAAAGATCAATGAATTTACTCGTCCCCCTAAAACTCATTAGACTAGATAAACTTGGGCATCGCGAAATAGGGTGAGCCCTATTAAGCCTCGCGAGGGTACAATGCTGGGAAAAAGTTACTTAATAGTTTTTACACTATACACAAAATATGCACGCCGGCTTCTATTACGTCGGCGCATTAGGCTAATCAGAACTTTTCTCCCCACAAACTATCGATAGAGTTGTTACCGCGAGTGGTAAACCCAGCGGTCTTGTTTAACGATCGAAACTATTGCACAATTACGCTGATAAGAATCAGAGCCTGACCCGCTCGACGTTGACGAGTCGACGAGAAACCGGTGAGGATCGTTCAAGATGTTTTGAGTTGTAGGGTTAAGAGTTTGACCTATAAAAAATAACAAAATGTATGTATTTGGTTGTCGAATTAAAACTTTTTAAAGAATCTTTAGTTGTACACTCAAACCCCGACACCAACTGTTGCTAAATGAACGGGGTCACTTTTTAGTTTCACAACTCTTTTACACGGAGTTCACACACACTACCAAACGTGTGTTTTGATAGTGTGCGTGAGCGCCGTGTAAAAAGTGACAGTTCGTTACTTTCAGTTTGACTTTGACCAGCCAACGGGGTACAAACTAAAAAAGTGTCAAACGAAAAAGTGACCAACCACCGGGGGTTGAGTGTATGTTAAGGTTATTTTAATCAATAATTCGGATTGGTGTTTTCACCAAACCAACTATATTTACTAGCAACAGTTTCCAATTGTGTCACATCCTTTTTATAAGCTGTAATGGCACTACCAATGATGATTAATGGCATTGGCATTATCGTAATTGCATTCAGTAAACCCACCATCATCACTTTGTCATGTAGGTGCTTCGTTGTTCTTTCCAATGGCCGTCGTGGCAGGGGAGCGTCATTATCGATACCGTCATCGAACGCCGGTATGACTTTGTGAATGAAAGTGACAAGCGTGTACAAGCCATTCAAGCTAGAATTTCCCACCGAGTCGATATCGCACGTGCCGAGTGAAAAGTACAAAAGGCCAACCCAACGGGAACGGTCAATCGGTAATCAATTAGCCGGGTAAACTTGGAACAGCTGCTCGGCTTGACGTGGAAGTCCGCCCCATTGCTTCCGAGGAGTTGTCGTTGCATAACGTCAAGGTTGTCTGCCGGCCGAGACCCGACCCGCTACCGAAAGCTTAAGCACAGGCAATTAGACTCGGCTTTTAGCAATTTCAGCGAAGAATTCGTCTAATGAGCTAACAGCATATCTTCGCAACATCTTTGTTGAAGCGTTGAAAGATAAGCAGTTGTTATCTTTGACTGGTGATTTGAGAATCATCATCCGTTTGAACTTCCGATATGGGTGAGAATTGGCGAAGCTTGTTTACTCTTTTTTTCTGACTAACCATACTGTAGCCAACTGGAATGCTTTTACTGCTCTCGAGAACAATAAAATGTAATGCAATATAAAGTTGCTGCTAACGACTAGGGTTGTTGGCCGAAAATACTAGGGTCGACTAAGTGAGAGTGATAGTTTTTTTACCAGTATTGTGTAATAGCTAAACATTTCCGCTTTATTAATGCATTGAGTTTGTAGTTTCATGTAAAAGGTTTAAAATAAAGAAAATATAGGCAATTTTATGAAATCAGCTTCAAATATTTTGTGAAAAATTATATTTGTTTACATGGTGTCCAGACTCGGTTATCGGTAGCCTCGATAGATTCGGACAACGTTTCTATCAAAATATTCGAGATTCGGCCTCAAAAAAGTGTATAAATAACACTTAAGTGCTTATAACTTTTGATCGGGTTGTCAGATCTTCAATATTTTGGGCTCGTTGGAAAGGTCTTTTGAATGAATTGAAAAAAAAATGTATAAAATGACGGGTTTTCCTACAAAAAACACCCTTTTTATAATCTTTCGGACTTTAGTTAAAGTAGTTTTTTTTAGCATAACTTTTGAAGTACTTAACTAAACTTTATAATATTCAATAGCGACTAATGGGACCCCAAGACGGATCGAATGACGGGATAAAACCGGTTAAGCCAGTGCCGAAATAATCGAGTGACAATTTTTTTATTTAAACCCCACCACACACACAGACATTTGCTCAGAATTTGATTCTGAGTCGATATGTATACGTCAAGGTGGGCCTACGAGGTCAAATTAAGGAGTTCATTTTTTAAGTGATTTCATAGCCTTTCCTCAGTAAGGTGAGGAAGGCAAAAACAAATGCAGTCGACTCTCTGGCTGTCGATCTTCTCGATATCAATATTGCTCCATGTACCGATGAATTCTTCAGTCCCTTCAAACTGCATACTTTGATTGTCTTTATTCCTCGATATTTTCTCTTGCTTGAAGATCTCTTCCTCGACGGTCCGTTGGACTCTATTTGCTCTAAAAATCTATTCCGGTTGTCAATAATTTCATTTTCTCATGGCTTGCATAGACATTTTTCTTTGAGAAACGAAGCTTTGAAGGTTGTTTGACATTTCTTTGTTTTTGTTTGCTGCACGTTGCCATGATTCTCTCCCATAGCTGGTTAGCAAGAAAAAACCAATTTCAATCGAGTCTTCATTTTGCATCGTTCTGTAAACTGATGCTTCTCTTCCTCGACGGTCCCTTGGATATTGACAACCAGAGAGTCGTCTGTAACTGAATCATTTAATATTCCTGAATAAAAATTCTCAAAACTCCAGCACCTTTGCTCTGCCCACCATCTTGGATTACACTTAACCCCCGGTGGTTGGTCACTTTTTCGTTTGACACTTTTTAGTTGTACCCCGTTGGTTTGACAAAGTCAATCTAAAAAGTGACGAACTGTCACTTTTTACACGGCGCTCACGCACACTATCAAAATAAACGTTGGTCGTGTGTGTGAGCTCCGTGCGAAAGGGGTGTCAAACTAAAAGTGACCCCGTTCGTTTGACAACAGTTGGTGTCAAACCATCCGGTTTTGAGTGAACATGTTTCCAGATCACTTCTAGATTAAACTTTCAAATGGTTCATCTGCATAGGAAACCCATGACTCATAGAATGTTTTGAAAAATTTTCTAGGCTTAAGAGCTTTTTGGGGTCACATTTAAATTTAATAACTCAAAATAATATAGTTTTATTCGATTATTCGAAAAGAAAATTTCACTAGTGCTCGAGTCTCGTAATATTTTTTTATTGGCCTTTTTGAAGTATTAGTCTCGATTTCAAAATGTACAACGGATTTTTTTAAAGAGATTATAAAATTTCACAAATTTTTTTGATTGAAAATTGGACTATTATTTGCTGAGATTTTGGCATTAGAAAATATGGGGCTGATTGGGTGAAATTTTGAAAACTTCAATTTTCCTGTTTGTTTTTCTGTTATCCGTTGTATCTCAGCAACGGTAAAATCATTTTCGGTTGGATAGCTGCTAAAACAAAAATGCACAAAATCGATAAATTTTGTAGATAATTGCTCAATTGATGAAAAAACCTTATGGTTAATATAATTTCCATCAAATTTTAACACTCTCATTTTAAGGTAAAGCCTTCAATCAGTAATTGATTCAGGATATGCCGGATGCACTGAAATAATTTCAGTTCTAAATCAAATGTGTCTGAAAATTTAAATAAATTTTTGATGCATTGACTTCCTGGTAGACAATTATTGATTTATGACGATTTCCATAACTTTACAAGGAATAGAAACTGTTATAAACATCTTGTAGAAGGTATTTTGTTAAAATGTTAGTTAACGAAGATTTATATTTTCGAACGAAAAGTCCTGTCAATGATGGAAGTCGTCACCTTAAAGCATCTAAAATATTGGAGTTGAGATCGGAACCCAATTTTTTTTTACTTTTTTGTCGTAAAGCCTCTGAACTGCCCTTTTTCATATATAAGTGCTGTCCTGCCCATGTTCGCATCAATGTCCCATATGCAAAAACAGCAAGCTGAGAAAAACGGATTTGAAGTTTGTCCCACACATAAGGCTACGTATTAAGCTTTCGCGAAAAAACCTGGATTTACTCCTGATATCTAGGACAAAGTACTGGATGTTGTAGGCTTTTCTGAAAGAGCTCACGATTTTGAACCAAACTGCATCAATAACTCAAAAAAGATGCCAATGAATATGGGACATTTATGCGATGAGGGGCAGTGTAGAAAATTTAAAAAAGTCTTCCTTACAATTTTATCTCGAAAAACCTGTTTGCATGTAATCCCTACCACCAACCCATACATTATTGAGTAGTCCCGTACATTTCTAACCCGGCACGCACATTCTAACGCAGCCAATTTCGTCATTGTGCAAACGTGCCAACGGTCGACGGAGGTGCAATTTAAAAACCAGCCCATTCTCAACCACACAGAGTCTGTTCCATTCAGCTCAGCGATCAGCTACCACCACACTGACTGCACTTGCTCACATTGATTCTGTGGTCAACTAGCCGGCACACGCGAAGCGGCGGCGAAATTAGGCGTTTTCGTTGAATTTTCCTCAGTTGTGTTTGTGTTGAGCACATTTGTAACGCAAATGATCCTGGGAACACGAGATAATTGACTGGCAGGTGTTTTGCCACCGAGCGAATCGTTTTTCCAATAGCTGTGAATGAGAGTAAAACTGAAATGGCAAGTTTGCGATCTATCGGTGATATCTGAAAGGTGAAGGGCTTTTTTGCTGATTTATACTTTCCTCGCGATACCGCTAACGATGCTTTGCAGTGGGTTGTGCTTCCGGAAAAGGTGAGTGGTTTAGTGAAAATATTTTCGTTTAGTTTTGCTATGCTAACTCCTATTAGGTCTTCCAATTATCGTTATCAAAATCAAGTTGGCAGAGCGTTTCGCTTCGGTTATCTCTTGAACAATTTTCTAGAAGGCATTAAATCATCATTTATATTATTGTTTTTGTTATTCAACCATGAGCATTTCCTGCTCAAATCAGGATTTTTTTCTGGTACCTACTTTTGTACCCAACCCTCTCCGATTTCAATGAATGTTATCCTAGGCCTATATAATCAATTTTTGTGTATATGGAGCCAATTGTACTCGAATATAACATTTGAGAAAAGCGTAATTTATTTAATTATTTTTATATTTTGTAATTTAAAAATTACTGTATCTAGAAGCCGTTGCATCGTACCAAAAAGTGGTCAAAACAAACTTGTAGGAAATTGGACGGGCTTTCTGAAAAAAATACACTGAAAGAAAAATACACGCCACTTTTATGAGATTTTTCAATTTTTGCCTTCCTCACCTTACTGAGGAAAGGCTATAAAATCACTCGAAAAATGAACTTATAAATTTGACCTCGTAGACCCACCTTCACGTATACATTAAAGTGCCCAGAATATGGGACTTTTTCTCAAAACCTCGCTCCACAAGCTGAATATTGTTCCTTGACCTATTCTAGGACTCTGGACCAAATATGAGCAAAATCGGTCATCATTTACCCATTTATACTCGGAGGTGATGTTTGTATGGGAAAAATCGAAAAAATGTATGGAAAATCCAAGTTTCTTACGGTTTGGTCTGCAGGTGCGCTACTTCCATCCGAATATTCCCGAAAGTGAGATTCTTAATGAAAATTTAATGCTCTAAATCTTTGTAGAACATACCAAAGCTGTAAAACTCGATCCTGAAAAGTTATTAGCGATTTAAAAAAGTCATTTTTGTATGAAAAACATTTTTTACACCAACTTTAGGCTCGGGTATCAATGGGTTAATCTCATCCAATTTCGCTCAAAATTTACACAGATGCTTAAAATAACCCAAAAAAACGTTTTCCGCTTGTGGAGCAGGGGGTCATTTTTTCTGGGCACCGTAGTATACATATCGACTCAGAATCATGTTTTGAGTAAATATCTGTGTGGATGTGTGTAGGTGGGTGGACAAAAAAATTGTCACTCGATTATCTCCGAACTGGATGAACGGATTTTGCCGTATTAGTCTCATTCGATCTGTCTTGGGGTCCCATAGGTCTCTATTTAAAATCAGCAAGTTTAGTTAAGTACTTCAAAAGTTATGCTAAAAAAACAATTTTGGCGTATGTCCAGAAGATTGTAAGCAGGATGTTTTTTGCAAGAAAACCTATAATATTATACATTTTCAGAAAGGTATTAATAAGACCTTTCCAATGACATTGAAGATCTGACAACCCTATCAAAGGTTATTAGCACTCAAGTGTTATTTGTACACTTTTTGGAGGCCGGATCTCAGATATTTCAATGAAAATGATGTCCGGGTCCCTTATGCAACCCGTTGTTGGTTAGATAATCGAAAGACTTTTCAAATGAGCCTAAACATCGAAGATCTGACAACCCTATCAAAAGTTATTAGCTTTTAAGTGTTATTTGTACATTTTTTGGAGGCCGGATCTCAAAAAACTTCAATAAAAATGATGTCCGGGTCCACAATGCAACCTGTCGTTAGTTAGATAATCGAAAGACCTTTCAAATGAAACATCGAGGATCTGACAACGCTATCCAAAGTTATTAGCACTTAAGTGTTATTTGTACACTTTTTGGAGGCCAGATCTCAAATATTTCAATAAAAATGATGTCCACCGTGCGACCTGTCGTTAGTTAGATAATCGAAAGACCTTTAAAATGAGCCTAAAACATCAAGGATCTGACAACCCTATCAAAAGTTAATAGCACTTAAGTGTTATTTATACACTTTTTGGAGGCCGGATTTCAGATATTGTGATAGAAATATTGTCTGAATCTTCCATGCGAACTATCTTTGGATAGATTGTTTATCAGACCTTGCCGATGAGCCAGAAATATTGAAGGTCTGCGAACCCTATCAAAAGAAATGAGTAATAAAGTTGATTTGTTAAACATGTTAAGGGGGAATGTTGCTATTTTGACTGAATGTATTGACTTTATGAATGTGAGGAAGGCACCGACCACCTAAAGGTGGATTAAGTAACGTTTTAAGTTTAAAACTTAAATTTAAAGGTGATGACACCATTTTTTTAACGTTCTAAATTTTTGAAGTAGCCTAAAATGTTACAAAAAGACTCACGAAAAAATGCAGGATGTTTTTTTTTTATTCATTTACTAAAACTATTTTTTTTTAAAGTGGTCTAAACGTCAAAATTTCCAAAAATCGGGGAATCTATTCTACAGACAATTTTAAATAAAAGGATTCATATTGACCATTTTCCTATGTCCAATCCTTGTGAAGATACAGCGATTTTTTGGTGTTTTTTGGCAATTTCTATATCACAGACTTGATTTTTCAGTCTCGTAAATATTTATACCGGAAAGCTCGTCCAATTTCCTATAATTTTACCTTTGGCTACTTTTTAATTTTACTCGTTTTAATATTTACGTAAGCTTATTTACTATCCAGGTTTCCACCACACTGAAAAAAATATACTATTATCTGTAAGCCCATACATCCAATTAAAATGCTGACTTAAAACGTGACTTTTTGGTTGTAAGTAAGATGCTCTCAAAGAATTATTCCTATTAGAATTGCTCGATAGTTGCATCGATTTCCAGATGTAAAATATGAATGAACAGAACGATCGGGCAAAAAAAAAAAGTAAAACACTTGCCTTATCTAAACTTCATAACGAGGCAGCAAATATCACACCGATTGCGAATTCTATCGCCGCATCAAGATAACTTTTTTCACTCTTAATTGATTGCGAACAGTGCGGTAAACAACATTTCCCACTTGGAAAAACGTTTTCCCATCGGAAGTTTCCCCTCGATTTGGCATGTTGTTCCAGCTTTGCATCAGTTTAACCACTATTGTTCGTTGAGGCTCCAGTTGGGAACAACTAGCACAGCTCTAGTTAGCAATCCTCGTCGTTACACTCAACTAAGAATGTTGAGATATTCTGCTGTAGATACAGTCAGTACCTGAGATCGATCCCATAGTGCAACTGTGTAACAATAACGCGAGTTTAATCGAGAATCCTCTCGATCTCGGCAATTATGCAAATGAGATCACCCCGGGAGTGAACTCAATTAGTTCATGTTAAAGTTGAATGAAGTGATGCTTACTTTTTTTATTATTTAGATTTCATAAACACAAGTAGCAAATCATGTTCTGCTTTACATAATTTAATAAGGAAAAAAGGGAAACTTACTCTATCAACTTAAACAGATGGTTGCCAAGTTAATCCAATCAAGTCTTAACAACATCTGAAGCTCGCCCCATAAATCTGGCTGTCACAACTGCTGCTATCCAGTTGCAATCACTGCTCGATCCAGATTTATTCATATACATTAAAGTTCCCACCGAAACTGATGAATGAATCAACGTGAGCCGCGATAATCAAAGCTTTGATAAGACTCACTTCTTTAATTTGATTAAAAAGCTCGTTCACATGCAGACACGGGAGAGGAGGAGCAAATTATAGCCAGGGGAAGGAAGTTTCCATAATACGGATTGTGACCATTCCACGCGAGATCGATAAGGCAGGAGTGGACGTAACGTTGCATAATCCACCCCTATAACTGCCGATCTCTACGAAGGGCCGAGCTAATTAGCGTTTAGCGCGATCCCGTGTGGCGACTAATTGCTTAATTTATATATAATTTAATGCATTATTCTGGGAACCGTGTGGTCAGGCAACGATTTTGTTTTATATTGTTTTGATTGGAGTTTTTCTCAGAATATGATATGAATGTGTAGGCGTTCCAGATCATTTGCAAAATGTGATGTATACACTTAGTTCTGGATTTGCGTGAAAATGCCTTTTTGAGAATAGTTATTTTCATGGTTTGACTTGGTGTACATTTGACTCTATTTGTGTCATTATCGAATGAATTGGAAGGAAGGCATCAGTTTATAGAACGAAATAATCAAAGTATGCTTTTGAAGGGACTGAAAAAAAAAATCCAATATGGGAACATATCGATAAATTAGATATGGACAACCAGAGAGTTGACTGTGGATTATTAGGTATCTCTATCCAACATTACGTATCCTTAACCTTCTATACCTAAATCCACCTCTAGAAAAGAAAAAAAAACTTTAAAATCGAAAAAAACATTTTTGAACAAGTTTAAGATCTGTTAAAAACATTTAAAGGGAAAACTCTTGAAAATCTTTACAAAGTCAGAAAAAAGCCAGCAAAGAGCCAGATTTGTGTTTATTTATTTTTAATATCCTGAAAACAAAAAAGTCACTTAAAACAGTAATCGCACAAAATAGTCAAAACAAAATTGCTGGTTCTTTGTAAATAAGGCCAAAAATACATTTATTCAATTTTATTCATATAAATGTTTTGTACCGTAAAACGGGGTGACTATGATAGGTTTGAGATTTTTCCGCAAAATGAAGAGTACAAATTAATTAAGTACCGAATGGTATGGAATCATACTGACTACGGTAGATAAGTGTTCAAAATATCTCAAGAAGAAGTTTTTTATATTTTTTTTAAGTTTAAATAGTGAGTAAACTATAATTAAGAAAATGTTGATAAAAAGCATTATTTTAGTATTTTAAAAGTGTCATAATTTTCTCAGTGAACATGATTTCTAATCGAAAAATGGAATGCATTTTCGAATTCTTTTCTTTGGACAATTTTCCACTAGGAGAAGGTAAAATAAGTTTGTAAATAATTGATATTATGTGTTTTTGAACCATAATTTAAAAAAAAAAACTCCGAATTTATAGGCATCTTCAGTAAATCAAATGTCATATAAAATGTGAAAACTTTTGATTCTTGCTTCGATTTCAGTTTAGAGTGTAATATGATTCGATAATTTTATAAACAAAACTAGTTTTAATGAATTTTAGGCAACATTTTGACTTTTTAACAATTTTACCTAAAATTTATATGTATTTTGTTAAAAAGCTTATAAACTTAGTTAACTATTTATAAACATTGATTTTTTTTCTTAAAAGCTGTATCAGACACCTTAGTGATGGTACATTTGACGTAAACATAAAATTTGAACACATTAAATCTGATTTTTACAAGAATAACTATGACTATCAAAGTCACCCCGGAATTCAAAATAAGAATTTTCAATGCAACTTTTTTTTTTAAACATTATTGAAAAAACTTTTTATCAAAAATAGTGCATGCACCTTGTGTGGCCTACCCTAGTACATGTTTTAAAAATAGTAATCTTAAGACAAACCTTACCAGTTGGAAAATATTTCAAAAATAAATTGAAATTCTATCAATGTCACCCCGGTTTACGGTACTAATCAAATTACAATGTGCCCAACTCATAATAGAACGCAGAGATTTAGAGATCGTTACAGCTTCAAATCAATTCAGATACAATCATTTGATGAAATAAATTCGGTAAACTTCGATTCATCGAGAGCAAAAAAACAGCTGCAAAAAACATTTAAAATAAAGTCTAAAACTGTTTAAACAAGAAAGTGCATATAAAATACCAAGATTGAAAAAAAGACTATCATAAAACCAAAGATGTAAAGTTTATAACCTTGAATGTTCTTTTTGTAAGACTATTATCACTGACGAACTGACGTGCCACCCCATACATATATTTGAGAAAATTCTGACCGCAAATTCTCCAGCGAACACCAACTCCATCTACCTTCAGGTTCGCTGAACTAATTCTCCCACCCACACACTGAAAGAAACCAACATAGCAATCTCAAGTGTTTTTCCACGTGAGAGTCTCCAAAAATCTACACAATAAAATCACGTGCTTTTCCTTTGACCCGCACATGTTTTACATATCAAATGGACTTGAAAATCATTTGAAACCAGCTGATCATAAGCGAATAATCATTCATTCTTGTTTCACCTGCTTTTCACTTCAGATTCAAATGAATTTCATATCGATTTGCCCCATTGGACATTTCCTTTGATTTTGAAGTGAAAAACACGTTAGATTTAAATGTTTTGG
>NC_068937.1:79184294-79252682 GCF_016801865.2 Culex pipiens pallens | reverse complement strand
GACTCGTTTCCGATGGTGTTCATGAAGGGATAGATATTAGAATGTTGAGAAGTGAAATTCCATAACTAAAAACATCTATCTCAATTTTAAACACAAATTCATTGGATGGTTAACTACACGGAACAAAATCTGGTCGCTGGATCCGAAAAATATTTGCGATGAATTCGAAAACATTGGATGTTTCCGAAATCATCGAGAATGTTTGCGGTATTGGAAAAAATGTTTTCGATATTGAAGCAAAAAGTTTGCAAAATCGCAAACACCATGTTTGCGGCGCATTTTTTTGCCCAGTCCGCCGCAGCCAATGCGTTACGCTGTCAGGATCAGCTGTTCGCATCTTTCGCAAGTAGTAAACAAACAGCAAACCTAACCTATTTTTATTTTGTTCATTTCGTTGAGTGCCGTTTATTTTTTTATAAATAAGTGTTCCAGTCATGTTTCAGTACTTGTACGGTGAGTATATAAAGTTATTAACAGAATAATTCAAATTATCATAAATTTTCTGTTTCGCTTCAGGTTGGCACGGTGGTCTGCAAGTTTTAATAGTCCGGGAAAGAACTGCTGAGCTCGACATTCGATCAAGCGTGAAACGAAAATGCGGAGCACACGGACCGGTCTACGTTCTTGCTGGGCAAAACATTTGACCAGACCCAAGAACCGAAACCCCGGAGGTCCGCCACTAAAAAATGGGCTCAAGTAGCCCATGAATCTCATCGGTAGTGATAAATCTCGGCTAAACAAGAGCACACCGCTGGATGGAATCTGCTCCACCAGGTCCACCTGCTGCTGAACGGTGTTTTTCTTTTCCCGGTACAAAAACCCACGACTGCGCCGGAAACAGTTCCGAAACGGCAAATCTTCAAGGATTTGGTTCTCGCGGTGGTGCCGGTGTGGGCCGCGGAGAACGCGGACGGGGCCGTGGTCGTGGCGGCAAGGAAGACTCCAAAGAATGGGTTCCAGTGACCAAGCTGGGTCGCCTGATGCGCGATGGCAAGATCCGCGCCTTGGAGGAGGTCTACCTGTACTCGCTCCCGATCCTGAGCCGCTCGCTCAAGGACGAATGTGCTGAAGATCATGCCCGTCCAAAAGCAGACTCGTGCCGGTCAGCGTACCCGTTTCAAGGCGTTCGTCGCCATCGGTGACTCCAACGGCCACATCGGTCTCGTGCAGCAAGTGGCCACCGCCATCTGTGGTGCCATCATCCTGGCCAAGCTGTCGGTCGTGCCGGTTCGCCGTGGTTACTGCGGTAACAAGATCGGCAAGCCCCAAACCGTGCCCTGCCCTGGCAATTGCGGTTCCGTCCTGGTGCGCTTCAATCCGGCTCTCCGTGGCACCGCACTGTGTCAGCCCCGGTCCCGAAGAAGCTGCTCCAGATAGCCGGTATCGAGGATTGCGTCGGAGTCGCGAAAATAGAAATCCGGGTCACCAGCTACACCAGTCATCTCTCCGGCGGTTCTTCCGCCATGTTATGCTGAAAGTGATTCAAGAAACTGGGATACCGGTTCCAAATTCCGATCTGAATAGTTCAGTCCGGATGAAACCAATCAGATTCAGGTTAGTGTCCATGTTTGGTAAAGCTTTCAAACAAAACTCAAAAGCTTCTTTCCAATTCCAGCCGGCGGAACTTGCCACCCCATCTATACATTTCCGACGATGATTGACACGGATGTCCGGTATCTTGGTGCCTCGCTAAGCGATTCGAGCTTGGCCGGAGCATCGTTGGTGGAGGCCCACGGCCATACGACAGTCACCGACGACAACCTATGGTAGAGGCTATTTAATCGCCGTTGTAAAATCGTCGATGCCCGGAAATTCTGAGGCATCTGCGATAGCAGCTCTTTTACAGCATTACCTAATCGGTCGAAATTGAGTAGGTACTCGTACAACAGTGCGTACAAGACTAGGTATAAGAGTTGCAGAGTTCACGTGTTCTGTCAAGGACCAAAGACCGACCAAGCATAAAAACACAAAAAAAAAACAAGGTACAAAAACACCAATGAAACCAGAAGGAAAACAACAACAAAAACATACGAAAAAAATACACAACATAAATACAAAAAAAAACCGAATTACAAAAACACAGATATACAAAAACAACTAAATTGAAAAAAAGTTCAATGATAATGTAAATGACAAAATTCTTAAATTTCAGCCTTCCAAAAAAAAAAAATACAAAAAAACATAAATACAAAAATACAAAAATACAAAAAAACAAAATCACAAAAATACAAAAATACAAAAATACAAAAATACAAAAATACAAAAATACAAAAATACAAAAATACAAAAATACAAAAATACAAAAATACAAAAATACAAAAATACAAAAATACAAAAATACAAAAATACAAAAATACAAAAATACAAAAATACAAAAATACAAAAATACAAAAATACAAAAATACAAAAATACAAAAATACAAAAATACAAAAATACAAAAATACAAAAATACAAAAATACAAAAATACAAAAATACAAAAATACAAAAATACAAAAATACAAAAATACAAAAATACAAAAATACAAAAATACAAAAATACAAAAATACAAAAATACAAAAATACAAAAATACAAAAATACAAAAATACAAAAATACAAAAATACAAAAATATAAAAATACAAAAATACAAAAATACAAAAATACAAAAATACAAAAATACAAAAATACAAAAATACAAAAATACAAAAATACAAAAATACAAAAATACAAAAATACAAAAATACAAAAATACAAAAATACAAAAATACAAAAATACAAAAATACAAAAATACAAAAATACAAAAATACAAAAATACAAAAATACAAAAATACAAAAATACAAAAATACAAAAATACAAAAATACAAAAATACAAAAATACAAAAATACAAAAATACAAAAATACAAAAATACTAAAATACTAAAATACTAAAATACTAAAATACTAAAATACTAAAATACTAAAATACTAAAATACTAAAATACTAAAATACTAAAATACTAAAATACTAAAATACTAAAATACTAAAATACTAAAATACTAAAATACTAAAATACTAAAATACTAAAATACTTAAATACTAAAATACTAAAATACTAAAATACAAAAATACAAAAATACAAAAATACAAAAATACTAAAATACTAAAATACTAAAATACTAAAATACTAAAAGACTAAAATACTAAAATACTAAAATACTAAAATACTAAAATACTAAAATACTAAAATACTAAAATACTAAAATACTAAAATACTAAAATACTAAAATACTAAAATACTAAAATACTAAAATACTAAAATACTAAAATACTAAAATACTAAAATACTAAAATACTAAAATACTAAAATACTAAAATACTAAAATACTAAAATACTAAAATACTAAAATACTAAAATACTAAAATACTAAAATACTAAAATACTAAAATACTAAAATACTAAAATACTAAAATACTAAAATACTAAAATACTAAAATACTAAAATACTAAAATACTAAAATACTAAAATACTAAAATACTAAAATACTAAAATACTAAAATACTAAAATACTAAAATACTAAAATACTAAAATACTAAAATACTAAAATACTAAAATACTAAAATACTAAAATACTAAAATACTAAAATACTTAAATACTAAAATACTTAAATACATAAATACATAAATACTTAAATACTAAAATACTAATTTTTGAAAACTTTTGAGAATTTTTTAGAATTTTTGAGAATTTTTGAGAATTTTTGAGAATTTTTGAGAATTTCTGAGAATTTCTGAAATTTGTCGAGAATTGAGATTGTCGATTTTTGAGATTTTTTGAATATTTTTGAGAATTTTTGAGAATTTTTGAGAATTTTTAAGAATTTTTAAAAATTATTGAGAATTTGAGAATTTTTGAAATTTTTTGAGAATTTTTGAGAATTTCTGAAATTTGTTGAGAATTTTAGAGATTTTTGGAGAATTTGTAATAACGAACTAGGGGGCAATTACCACCACTAGTTCATTAATTAAAAATTAAATAAAAACCAGAACTTGAGACTCTTGGAGATTAGAGAGAGATGTAGAGATCTGCAACTGCTCACAATTGACGTGGGGAAGGAGAATTGTACCTACCCTTTCACAATCCTGGTTCGATTCAGCTAATCGCACTGTCCTGGCAAAAAGAATCACAAAAGATCGTCGCTTTGGGATATGGAGAAAGTCAAGTTTATTGCGTTTAACTGTCCTAATTTATTGATTTTTCGTCGTTTTAAAACTAACCTAACCATGTGTGTGTGTGTTCGTGTGTTCTAGTGTATCCCGCGGTGGTCGAGTCAAGTCGGAGGATCTTCCTCCGGCCAGGCCTGGCGCAGCAACGGTTTTGGTGTCTTTGGTTTTGTGTCTATGTCTTGGATAAAAACCTGAGCGTTTAAGTTTTGTTTTAGTACTTGTGCTTTCGTGTCTAGTGGTTAAACAATGAACTCACCGGATGGCCTCCGCCATTGCGCTCTACAGAATTCTCGGGTTGGCGCGCTTTGCCAACTTGGAGGTTCTGGAAAGGAGTTCATTTCTAGCGTTTTGTGCAGATCTTACAATTGATTAATAATTACCACTATTTGTGACACTCCATGCACCACCAACCAAACGACCTCTTTTGACGTTGAGCGCGGTCCTTTGCGTTTAGTTTGGATGGTGAATTGTTGGGACCAACTCCCTGACACTAAATTAACAATAAAAGACACTCTTAAGACACGACTCACATAGTTAAAGACACTAAATTACCATTTCGCCGCTACTGGAATGCTGTTAACATTCAACACTGATTTAACAATTTCACTGCACTTTAAATTACAAGACTTTTACAGGTGGGACTAGAATATATGTAACGGATTCTAGTCGGTAGCGGCAAATGAGGACGATTCAAAATGAAGAAGTCCCTTTTATAAAATTTTAAGCTTTTGTTTGCGTATTTCGAACTTGACGCAATAGAGATGTGAGTCGTGCTTGCCGAAGGGATAGCTTGTGTGTTTGTTTTATGTTGTAAAAGTGTAATGGTTAATTACAATATCCTAACTTGTCCCTACGGTTCAGTTTGACAGGATTATGCGAAGCATTGTGACCAGAGATTGTACTACGTACAAGCGATAGGTTACAAATTTTTGAGACTTTTTGATTGTTTTTGGAAATTTTAGATTTTTTGAGATTTTTTGAGAATTTTTGAGAATTTTCGAGAATTTTTGAGAATTTTATGAGAATTTTTGAGAATTTTTGAGAATTTAAGAAAATTTTTGAAAATTTTTAAGAATTTTTGAGAATTTTTGAGAACTTTTGAGATTTTTTGAAAATTTTTAGAATTTTTGAGATTTTTTGAGGGGAGGAGCGTACGGGCGCGTTTGACAAATGTCGTGTGTGTAAGGCAGCTTCATTTAAATCGCGATTTCAGTGCGAATTTCTAAGATTGGACCTACTAATTTAGTGTCATTCGGTCGGCCGCGAAAAGTTAGTCGCGAAAATTGTGGAGTTTGCCCGTTTTCGTGGAATATTTGTGCGTTTTGAACGAATTATTTTTCGGTCGGTGGTGACGTTTCTGGCCACCTTTGTATTTTTTTTGCGAGCGCCGTCGTGAGAGAGAAAATTGCACGCGGTAGTGTGACCTGACCTAAACACACTTCGAAGTGCTCAACTTGCATGCAAGTGTGGTGCAAGAGTGACTGTGCGTTGACAGCGGCGGAGGAATAAGATGGTGTTGGTCAGCCGATGACTCCCCCTCTCCACTGTACCCCAGTACGAGGGTGTTTGTTGTGAGCTGCCTAGAACTTTGAACGCGATCGGCTCGGTGAAAGACGCGGGGTGGAGAGGTGGTAACTGGTGAGAGGGGAGTCTACCAAACTTCACCCTGCTGCTGAGAGGAAGCTTGAAGCAGGGAGGTGCTGCCTGGGAGGAACGGGAGACCAACGATTAGCACTGTTTGTCGTGCGAGGGAGGAGCTCAGCGTTGTCTGACGTGTCATTGCCCTTGCCCTACAGTGCTTCCAGATTGTATCCTTTGCAAAGAATTTCTAATATTTGTTTCTCAAATATTTCAATATTTTTCTCACGTTTCTAAATTCCGTTAAATCTTTTCTTCTTTATAATTCTTTCTATCTAATCTAACAAAATTCTCATTAAAATATCATACAATCTCTACAATCTCAATCTCTACGCTGTTCTGTACGCTTTGCCTCATTTCCTTTAATAATTTATTATTTTTCAGCTGGTTACGAAGGTAATTTAGTATCTTAAACAAAGTTATTGATTATATTTATTTATTATATACCATTGTACTATATATCATTACACTAAACACAACTTTCACAACAATAACGCAATAACAAACCGGAGCGTTTGGTACGGTATGTCCACGCATCCTTCCTCCCCTGTAGATTCTGTGAAATGTGATCCGTTCTCAGAATCCTCTCTGCGGTAAACACAACGCAGTAGGGCTGGCCGCTTTAATTTTTGTAATACATTTTCGGGTGTTCTCGGATGTACTACAATTATTAATAATGACAAGAAAAGTGCTTGGGGCGTAATCTAATCACAAGACTTTCCAGCATGCTTTCATCGGACTGGCTGCGTTTGTGTTAGATTAGATTAGAGATTAGATTAGATTAGAATTTTTGAGATTTTTTGAGAATTTTAAATTTTTTTTAAAAATTATTGAGAATTTTAAGAATTTTTGAGAATTTAAAAAAAAAATGAGAATTTTTGAGAATTTCTGAAATTTGTTGAGAATTTTAGAGATTTTTGGAGAATTTGTAAGATTTTTTGAGAACTTTAGATTTTTGAGAATTTTTGAGATTTTTTGAGAATTTTTGAGAATTTTAGAGTATTCTAGATAATTTTTGAGAATTTTTTGAGAATTTTTTAGAATTTTTGAGAATTTATGAAAATTTATAAGAATTTTTGAGAATTTTAAAAAAATCTGAGAATTTTTAAAAAATTTGAGAATTTTTCAAAAATTTTGAGAAGTTCGGAAGTTTTTTGAGAATGTTAGAGATTTTTGTAGAATTTTTGGAGAATGTTTGAGTATTGAAACTGTAAGGTTAAAAAGGGCCCGATTTCGTTTTTTCAATAAAAAAATTAGAATTTCAGGGGTTTTTTTTTTAATTCTAGAAAAGTCGAGGAACGATAATATTGAAATTTAATTTGGTGTTCTCTTTCGCAGTCTACGGCTCGCAGTTGCACCGTGAGTTCGGCAAACACCTTCACAGATCCGACTGCTGGCGGAGATTCTGAGGACCTTGCAGGCGGACGGTCTTCTAGTGGAGGCCACTCCGCTCAAGTCGATTCTCGAGGTGAAGGTCGGCGGTCAACCTCCAGGACTTCTGGCGGTACGCGAATCCGCTCAAGGGACGTGCCAGCTCGTTGCGCGACGCTGGAAATCAGCCAGATCGACGACCCGAGCACGCTGCACCGGTCTCAGCACCTCTATCCGGGTGGTCCCGCCGCCGACGTCACCGAACACGAGAAGGACCTGTACAATAGCCCGGGTCAAAAAAATAAAGTTGCTCAAATCAAAAATTATATGAGATTGCCCGAAAGAGTACTCAAAATGGAGGCTCAGGCCAAAATTTCAGCCCATTTGGTTGAAAACTGGCTTGCCTTGAGCAGGAACAAGTTTAAATGGGAATTAACCCGTAAAACTGGAGCATTTAGGTAAATTGCTCTGTACAAGTCAGCCGTTAACAAATGACGACTTTTGCATACCATGGGGTCCTAGGGGATGGTCTGGGGAACAATTCCTCCGAAGGGTGCAAGACGATCCGAGGCCCCTGGTCTTGCCTTGAACCGGATTCATTCCGGCGTCGCAGAAATTCTCATGGTCCCAGCAAAATGTATAGGGAAAATCAAAGCACACTAAGAAGGCTGCCTCGATCAGAGGACGCCACATGGCAATCAGCCACCACGTGGCAGGAAAATAACTTCAAATTCGGCTTCAAAATTACATTTAGCGTTGTTAAGGTGTTTTTGATCAAATATCTGGTTGAATAAAGTGTCCTAGGAATAACAAAACCACTTTAAAAGCAAAAATTGATGATACCCTCCTGCCACGTGGTGGCTGATTGCCATGTGGCGTCCTCTGATCGAGGCAGCCTTCTTAGTGTGCTTTGATTTTCCCTATACATTTTGCTGGGACCATGAGAATTTCTGCGACGCCGGAATGAATCCGGTTCAAGGCAAGACCAGGGGCCTCGGATCGTCTTGCACCCTTCGGAGGAATTGTTCCCCAGACCATCCCCTAGGACCCCATGGTATGCAAAAGTCGTCATTTGTTAACGGCTGACTTGTACAGAGCAATTTACCTAAATGCTCCAGTTTTACGGGTTAATTCCCATTTAAACTTGTTCCTGCTCAAGGCAAGCCAGTTTTCAACCGAATGGGCTGAAATTTTGGCCGGAGCCTCCATTTTGAGTACTCTTTCGGGCAATCTCATATAATTTTTGATTTGAGCAACTTTATTTTTTTTGACCCGGGCTACTGTACAATCATTACCAAAAACATAGTTGCCGCGGTGCCGGCCACAAATACTTTGGCAAGTAAAGCAGCCACGAGTGCATTTCGGCCACGCCACCTTCTTTTAGCACCGGGACTCACGTCACGGGGAGTAACATGCCAACGGCGGCACCGACGCCCAGCAGTAACCTGCTGCCCCGCGAACATCCCACTCCAACAGAACAATCGACGACTGATAGAATCAAAATTCCGTAGTAAACCACTCACACAATTGCTTTGATTTTGTTATGAATAAATAAATAAAAACATTGAAACCTTTTCTTCTTCTTATTATTTCCATCCAAAATTTTAAAAGCAACGGTCAATTCAAAACAGTAAATATCGTAGTGGCTGCGTGCTGCGTACTTTTGGCAGGCATGCGTTACGGCGTTACGTTTGCGATATCGAAAATCACCGTTTGCGATATTGGAAGCAATGCTTCCTGCTGACGGGTGTAAACGGAGGTTTGCGATTGGTAGAGCAAATCGGAAGCAAAGTTTGCGATTCCGCAAACCGGATTTTGTTCCGTGTACCGTTGCATCCATCGCAATATTGATTGAATTAAGTTTGATCGATTGGTTTTATCAACAACCACAAAACTGTTGATTGATGGCAACGGGGAATGGCCGATTGTGTAATTGGGTGCATCCGCTTTGTTTACGCCACCATCAAATAAGTGCCGTGACAGCAGTTGTTTTGCCGGAAATGAGTGCTTATCCGATGTTACTCCGGAATCCGTTCAATTTTATTACCGCCTTGCACATAAACAATTTGTCACTGATTCACAAAAATGCATTAATTAATCATAACCACATTGACCACAACAAGGAGGTGGAAACCGCCATTCATTTGACAGTTGAATTAATTCATTTTTTTCCTGTCGATTGTTCCTATTGAGCTCACACGAGTTTCGTTGCAAACGTTGTTTATGTGGTGTAATTTGGTCTGCTTTATGAAATTAGGAAGTTTATCTACTTGTAGACCTTTCCAAAAGTAAAATTTCACAAAAGTTTCAATTTCCTACATTCAAAAACGGGCCAACAGTTTCCGCGCAGTGTTGTAAAAAAAACCAAACTATCAGCTCGCACCAACTACAAAAATCAAGCCTGAATACTTATGCCCCAAAAACAACTGCTCTTCTTTCCGTATTGATACTCTCGGCGCCGAACATAGCCGAACATGCTTTTGTGTTAACACACTCGCGTTTGACATTTTCCTTTTCTTTCACATTCCCGCTTCAACTATCATCCTACCGCAATAGCGTTTAACCACAAAAGCCGCCACAAAACCAATTTCGCTAGTGCAGTTTTACGGGACGTCATGCGTGGTCGGCTCCGTCTCTTGTTTTTTCATTGCAGCTTTCGGAGAGACTCAGCGGTGAGCGAGCATAGTCGAGGAAAAGGGGAGGAGTGATAGAGAGACAATGACATCGCTGGGAATCGCGACAAGAAGAGTTCTCTCAAGCTATAGTGACGGTCGCTATAGAGCAGCTCTCTCAGATTTCGATCATTCGATTTTTTTTTGTATTTTTTAATCCGACTGAAACTTTTTTGGTGCCTTCGGTATGCCCAAAGAAGCCATTTTGCATCATGAGTGTGTCCATATAATTTTCCATACAAATTTGGCAGCTATCCATACAAAAACGATGTATGAAAATTCAAAAATCTGTACCTTTTGAAGGAATTTTTTGATCGATTTGGTTTCTGCGTCAAAGATCTAGGTGTGGATATGGACTACACTAAAAAAAATGATAGAAGGTAAAAAAAAATTGGTGATTTTCTATTTAACTTTTTGTCACTAAAACTTGATTTGCAAAAAAACACTTTTTTTTCATTTTTTGATATGTTTTAGAGGACATCAAATGCCAACTTTTCAGAAATTTCCAGGTTGTGCAAAAAATCTTTGACCGAATTATAAATTTTTTAATCGATACTATTTTTTCAAAAAATCCAAATATTGATCGCAAAAATTTTTCAACTTCATTTTTCGATGTAAAATCAAATTTGCAATCAAAAAGTACACTAGTGAAATTTTGATAAAGTGCACCGTTTTCAAGTTAAGGCCATTTTAAGGTAACTTTTTTGAAAATAGTCGAAGTTTTTCGTTTTTAAATTTAGTGCACATGTTTGCTCACTTTTGAAAAAAATATTTTTGAAGAGCTGAGAAAATTCTCTATAATTTGCTTTTTTGAACTTTGTTGATACGACCCTTAGTTGCTGAGATATTGCCATGCATGTCTTTTCGAAAACATTATTTTCAAAAAATTTAAACCAAGACTAACATTTTTAAAGGGCGTTATATTGAATATTTGTTAATATTGAATATTGATTAAAAAATTCATAACTCGTTCAAAGATTTTTGGAAAGTTGGCATTTGATGTCCTCTAAAACATATCAAAAAATGAAAAAAATAAAAATAGTATTTTTTTGTAAATCAAGTTTTAGTGACAAAGAGTTAAATAAAAAATCACCAATTTTTTTACCGTGTATCACTTTTTTTCAGTGTAGTCCGTATCCCTACCTACAAGTTTGCCGAAGACATCAAATCGATCAAAAAATTCCTTCAAAAGATAATGATTTTCATACATCGTTTTTGTATGGACAGCTGCCAATTTTGTATGGAAAATTATATGGACAAACTAATGATGCAAAATGGCTTCTTTGGGCCCTGAAGGCACCAAAAAAGTTTCAGTCGGATTAAAAAATACAAAAATTAAAATTAAAAAACAAGACCGATTTCGTAGAGAATTGCTCTATACTCTCTGATGTTTTTGGTGCAGAGAGCATCAAATGATAACTTTTTTGTCACTCATTTGCAACACTGTTTCCGAGGTATCGTCAGTAGACCGTCCCAAAAAAAATTAAATGTTGTCAAAACTTTGGTGCTCACCATGATAGGTTAGAATGGCAGGACCAATGTTTCGGTACAACAAAAAAATCGCAAAACTGGTTTACAACTCGTGCGCTGACAAACATACTAAACGAAGTTGACTTTATAGCTGTCGGCCACCATTGCTAGTACCAACCACTAGCGTCTTCCTTTTTATCTACAAGGACTTCGCCGCCCTGGGCTCCTAAGTGTATGAAAGTATGGCACGGAGCGACGGCGCCGAATACCCATATTTACACAAAGAATTTTAGAGCGCCCGCCGCGGGATTCGAACCAGCGACCTCTGGATTGTGAGTCCAGTGCGTGGTCCGATTGATCCACACGGGCGGGACAAACATACTAAGGTCATCCAATTTTGGTCACCTCGAAAATTTTGATTTTTTTTTTTTGAAAAATATTCAAAAATTTTGTTGTCATATTAAATGCATGCACTTTATAGAAAATTTTACGGATAACATTTTACTTTTTTAATATTTAATTTATGTCCTTGCAAAGTCGAGATATTTGCATTTTAGTGAACAAAAAGTGACGAATTTTCAAAATTCTTAGTATTTAAGCGTATTCAGCATAAAACATTGGCTACATCTAAAATTCTTTGTGTAAATATGGGTATTCGGCGCCGTCGCTCCGTGCCATACTTTCATACACTTAGGAGCCCAGGGCGGCGAAGTCCTTGTAGTTAAAAGGAAGACACTAGTGGTTGGTACTAGCAATGGTGGCCGACAGCTATAAAGTCAACTTCGTTTTTACTATGTTTACAAACGGGAAGGCATATATTTTGGATAATATTTTGCTCGTTCAAAAACGATTTTTTTTTCATAACATTTCATAGGGTGCTTTTCAAAAAGAAATCGAAAAAAATACCAAAAAATAGCTTTTCTTTGAAACGGTCTATTTATTAAAAAAAAAATCTAATGTTCTTTTCGATATTATTTAAAAATAAGCATTTTCCCTAAACTTTGCCGAAGACACCAAATCAATCAAAAAATTCCTTCTCAAAATACAGAATTTCATACATTTACATACATTTGTATGACCAGCCCCCAAAATTGTATGGAGACTTGTACGGAAAAGTGAATGATACCAAATTGCTTGTATGACAATAGGAATGCATAAAAAAAGTTTCATACAGTGAAAATTAAAAAAAAATGCGAGAAAAATCGCAGATTAGTAGGGTACGTTATCCATTAGTAAACCCCTTTCCTATAGTGGACCCTCTGAAGTGTTTTTGATGAAAAATTCAATAAAATCACAATTTCAAGCGTGTTATTGTCTACAAATCTTTTATTTGGCATGTTCAGCATCATTTAAACCAATGTTGACTGATATTTAACTGTCCTTTTCACCAAAATAAGTGTTTTGAGTTCGACATCTGAAATCAGCCATGGCCACTAGCATTTTCACAACAAAACTGCATTTATATTTTATGATTGAATTAACTATCCAATCATTTTTTGACTGATTATTTAACTTCAGCAAGTCGAAATAATGTAAGTTTAAGGAACTTTACTAAAATAAAGCGAAGAACTGCTCATTTTCGAGCAAAAATTAGGGGGTCCAATATAGGACAACGAAAATCCAAACTTTTCCAAAAGTGGACCCCTGTTAATTAAACCTTCAAAAATGAAGAAAACTGTGTATTTAACCAAAAGTTTCTCTTAAACATACAATGAATGCTTGTTGTTATCAACCTAAACGCATATATTTTTCAATTATGAGTATAAATATAGCTGTTTCATGTTAAAAGTACCAAAAATGCTGAAGCCGTAAAAAATTATAATTAATCAAAACTATAGTCAATTATACTTAACTGAAGCATCATAATTGCAGTTTGAAATGATATTTTATAATAATAAATCAAGAACAAAACATTTTTTTTAAATAAACATGCGTGGTTTTATCAGCAACTGTAAACAAATCTATTGTTTAGTTTTGGTCAACCATTTATGTAATTAATATGAAAAAATGTGCATCAAAATTACTTTTTTTAAATTATTTTATGTTTACAGTGGTTTTTGAAACGTTTTCTCTGATCTTTTTCGGAAATAAATGTGTTTAAATGTCTGTTTGGTTTTGTTGTTGTTTGAAGCCAAATTTGTTAACAAAACATATTTGTTTATGATAAAAAGTGAGCAGAATCCATCTTTTATTCATTATATCTATCATTAGACCTACACCATGCATCAAAACATCAAATATCGGTTAAATTTGGTTTAAAAATAACAGTTTGCCTATAGTGGACCCGGGTCCACAATCGGATTATGGACCCGGGTCCACTATAGGAAAAGGGGGTCCATAAAAGGAAAAAAACTTTTTTTTTCCAATGGCTATTTTTCTGCTCAAAAACAAATAAACTGATGAAACAAATAGTCAAAATTGTTCAAAAGACTTCAGTTTTCATTGTTTTGTACAAAGGGTTATGAAAAAGTGCTTAAAATATTGAAAATTTGTGAAAAATGTGCTTCGGCTCTACGAGGGGGTCCACTAATGGTTAAAATACCCTAGTAAAACGCTACTCTTTACGGTTTTACAATTATAGAATTTCTTTTGAAATAATTGTCTTTGCCTTCAAAAAAAACCTATGCATATTTCGATTGATCGATTGAGCGCCTAAATATGGCAACATACTTCAAAAAACATCCCCATTCCTCTTGAAAACGTATTACTGCCAGGGATAAAGCGCCTGTTCGATGCAAAACAACAATATTGACTGGAAACTTACACCAGCAATTTAATACGATCCCTGCCATCAACGTTGCAACGTTAGTTACGGAGAAAAGGATAGGTAAGTGATAGTGTGTATAGTGATAGACTATCACTATCGCTGATAGTCGTCCTCGTCTTTGCCTGCAAATTTGAGCATGCCACATCAACGTTGCTTGTTTTTTTTTTTTTTTTTTTGTATAAAGATGAGAGTGTTGAGCGTTGAAGTCAGATACATTGGGTATAATAGCTCAAAATGGCTCTTCAAGAAACTTTTTCATAACAACTCCGATGATTGAAGCTGCAAGACTTCCTCAACTTCTTGAAGAAATTCAACCAGAAGAAGATGTTTTGTGAATCTCATTGTTAGCGCCACCTAATTTAAATTAATTTGTTTTGTTTACAAACATTGTTTATCTACGAAAAGTGACAAGCCATTTTTCGATTTTTCGACGTGTGACGTAACACCTGCACGTGTAGTAGTGAAATCCGTGTCCCGTAAAATAATTCGGATGATGATTTTTTCAAGTTTTCTGTACCCGATCTTTCGTGCGCGAGAGAGGAGAGCCATGTTCTCTTCCGATTTTTTCTCTTGATGAGCGTCGAAAGACTTTCTTTTGACGAAGATTCTCCCACATCTGATTCATTACGATTTTTTAAATTATGTGTTATTACCCAGATTAATTTGAAAATAAACATAACAAAATATAACAACAATCATACTGGACCAAATCCAATGTACCAAAAGCTACATCAATTTTCATGTTTCAACGAAAAATCAAACATAATTCAAAATTCGTGAAGATATTTTTCACATTGTAGATTTCGTTATGATTCTGAACGTTTGTGAAATCTCTTTTCTAAAAAAAATCCCGTTCCTGTCGATGGCAGAACCATCCCGCCTAATGAGTTTACCAACTACGGTAGGTTTTCTCTCAACTTCTTCCTCTTCTTCAAACATGGCGCGCTGACAGCTCACACCGGTCGGTCCAGTGACACATGAACGTGTTTGATGCTGCTGCTACTCCCGTCTCGAACGACACACGTTTGGCTTTGGTTCTTTGGCACGGCAAGAGGTCGAGTCAAGTGAGATCCAAGAGACTGTCAATGATGTGACACGAGCACACCGTTGATTATGGACGCGTCCCTTGGAAAATGAGCAACGTGTGTGTTTGGTTGATCAAATTTGCATACTGGAAAAAGGCAGGTGGAAAGGCAGTTGGAACCTGGCAAAGTAAAGGGAATTTTTCAATATCCGTATTTTTAAGTTTTTGAATTTTTTTAATTTTATTTTTTAGAGGACAAAAACCTGAAACAAATACGGCCAAAAGAATTGCCGCCGAGTTATGATTAAAACCCTTTTTTTCCAAAATTTTCAAATATGATGCAATTTGAGTAGAGCGTCCAATTTCCCGTCCAGGGAAAAAAATTCCCGGGATTTCCTGAAAAAATAGATTTCCCGTTTCCCTTAGATTGCTGATATTATTGTTTACAGCGATAAAGCTTATTTTTCTGAGTACAATGACCCTTTGTACGACCACAAAGAGTTTAAAATTGATTTTTAAATCAATTTTGAAAAATTAACCTCGCGGTCCTTCTTGACAGAAAAGCTCCTAATTGACAGCTGGTTCCAAGGGGACCATAGTTGATCCATCGAAAAAAATGTTGTCTTGTCAATTATTTTTTTGCATTAAAATGAAAAAAAGTGATCAGAAATGGTTTTTAATCGTGTTTTTTACGTTAAATCGTGTTAGAAGGTTAAATATCAAAACATGTACGACTGATTGTGACATGATGTTAATTCCAAATATTTGAAAACATTGAGTTGTTTGAAGTAAAACAAACAAGAGAAGTTTGATTTTTGCTTTGCCATTTTGTCCAAGAACTGAAACCATTATGACTTTTTTTAAAAAGTTATTTGTCATGAAAAACATAATTTCTGCATTTTTTTTCAACTTTTTGTATCAAACCACGCTCATTTTTACTGGTCACAGAAGCAAGAAAATAATTTGTATGATTGTGGAGTATGGATTCATTTTAGGGGAAATTCTCGTAGGTTTCGCAGGTTAAGCACTCGCTCCTAACTCCATCCAATTTGCTATTTTTTCCAAGGGTCCTGATTTTCGGTTCAATGAACAGAAACCACCCACTCATCGCCTATTCCAACCCGCTAGCATTCATGAGCGAATGATACTCGCAAGCAGCTAGCGAGTGGATCGAACTGTTCACACAGCGAACAAATACATCGTGAAAAGATTTGCCTACTCCGCCGCTCGACGACACTCACACACTAACATGCTCAGCGAAGAGCCATTCTCACAAAATGCCAGCGCGGCAGTCTTTTTGTCTTCACGCCCTCAGTTTGCAATCAATTTGATTTTTTCTTGGTGGAAGTTTCTTTGAATGGTGTCTATAATGTTATGATTTCAAAATAAATGCAGAATTCAATTGACAACATTGATTTTAGGCAACCCAAATCAATGAGTATAACGCAGCGCATCAGAGAAAAAATATGTTCAGTTCAGATTGATCGGCGACATTCGGCCTGCCTGAGCCGTTCGTAGACTGAGCCGATCAGAGAGAGAAGGAGAGTAGAAGAGAGAGTGTTCGGGAGCGAATGGTGATAGAGTGACAAACGGTAGGAATTCATCAGGGCAGTATCGCGTCGCCTGCTATTTGTGCTCGCTAATGGAGTGGTTGATTTTGAGCAATCAGGACCCTTGTTTTTGTTTCTATTTAAACAACTAATTTTGCAAAACTTTTAAATGTAACTTGCTTGCTCACTTCTTATTGAGCTATTTATCACTCTATTTCAGTTGAAATCGCCTTCAATGAGTTGTTATTAAACGTCAAAGTGCTGACCTGCCAACATAAGAGGTACGACGGAATTAGATGCTGTTCCACTACTCACTGTCTCATTACCTTGATAAAAAAAATAATGACATTATTTTTTGATTTATTGTACTATTAGAGCTAATAAAATAAGAAAAAAATAAAATTTTCTTGCAGTTTTATGATTTTTTACTTGCAGTTAAAGTGTTAATTGATCTTCACACTTGTTTAAGCCTTTCAGTCGCTGTTCTAAACAACTTAGTTGCAGCAGAACCAATATAAAAACAATTTTCAATAAATTTAAATTTCCCGGGAATTCCCGGGATCTTCCGGGAAATTGGTTGGAAATTTCCCGTTCAAAATTTTCTCATATTGATCAAAAAACACTTTTATTCCACATCAGCTGTAAAAGTTCTCTTCGTTTGCTCTGGTGTAGACCCCAAAGGTTTTTCCAGAAGATTCAATTAAAAAAACATGTTCAGTTTCATCCATCTATGGTAGTGACTGCTTCAGTAGCTCCGTATTGGAAATGTTTCCAGAAACTTTCCTGAACTTTATTAAATCCACCTCAATAAATCGGTTCATATACGATGCAGTCAAGAGACCAGAATGTTGTTGATGACTTTTCAAACTAATGCAGTCCACTCTGTCTGATCATGAACTTACAACTCTTTGGTGTGTAACCCTCTGCAGATCGATTTTTAGCAGCTACTTTTTTCTAAATCGATAGGGACATTTAAATGTTTTTGACAAAGGTTTTATAAAAAATGTGTGTTGGGTGAACACCTAGATAATAATTTAAAAAACCATAAATCAAAAATTATGCTGAGAAAAATAAACTTGACAGAATAGGGTTATGCGATTGACCCCATGATGAGAGAGTGGGTAATTGAGATTTTTAATTAATTTTGTTTTCGATAGCTGCAGTAGTTTCCCCAAGCAGCATGTGAGTAAGCTAAAAAGTTCTCATCGGATATTCGATACCATCTTTCGCTCGTTAACAGAGTGCAACGTAAATATTTTGTTCAAAACTTGATACTTTGATTGTATCAGAATGTCGATATTTATTTTTTTTTAGTTTTTAGCAATTTAATTTTCTGACATTTATTAAAATAAGAAAAAATCTTATCAAATCCCTAAAAAAAGCACCGAATTTTACAAGATTAAGATCATGTTTTATTCAAACTTTTTGTCTTCCCGGGCAGACGGTAATAACAAATTTATGCCATTTCAATAACAAATACTGTTAAAATAACAGAATGTGTTATGGAATCTTCTTGAAAAATCAATTTTTGCATAAGGGTTTAATAACAGTTTATGTTATCACAACAAAAAAAATTATTGGTCTGGTATTGGTTGAAGGCCAAAACAACTTTGGATAGCATTTTTTGTTATGGAAGAATACCTCCAACTGTTATTGGGATGATTGGATTAGTTGTTAAAATAACACAAAATAATAACATAGATTTGTTCGAAGAATAACTAAAAATGTTATTAGTCTGTTATTACAATAACAATCCAATAACAAAAAAATAATAACGACGTATAACAAATCTATATATATAAAAAATTTCGACGGTTTTGTTCGAACGCACATCAGTTGATAACGGAAAGTCGGATCGGAGCGCTCTTTCCTGCGTTGGGTTCGTATAAGCCCAAGGAAGGTTCTTACGCTAAAGAGGACAACTTTGGCCACTCCGGAACCAATTCCGGAAGATCTGCAGATTGTATGGGAAAAGTTGCGTAAAATCTAATTTTGATCACAGGAGGCTAAATACGTCAAGAAGTGAAAAAATGACAAGACGAAGTTTGTCGGGGTTAGCTTGTTTTGTTATAAATAACATTAAATGTTATTGGCCTAATATTTTCAACACGGAGAGACCGGCCGGGGCAAATCTAAGAAAATCTTGGTTAATTTAACTAAAAGTATGGGTTAATTTTTTACACAGCTTTTTTTCAACAATCGATTGTTGATTTTGTTAACCCGAAATTGCTGACCACCGGTAATTAAAATTAACTAAAAAAATACTTGGAATTGCCATTTTTGTTGGTTAAATGGCCGAAAAAAAATCTAGAAAAAAATTTCAGCAAATTATTAGTATTTTATAACAAAACATTTCTTAATAAGACATAATTTATGTAAGTGTTGATATATATTTTCTTTAATTATCTAACGATATAGGCTGGGCCGAATTTCTAGCTATATTTTAACTATTGTCTTACTTGAATACATATTCGTATATGTTGTCAATAATTAGCTGTTGTTAGCAATATTTTTATTGAATTTGCAGTAAATTTTGTAATAATGCCTCACAAATTAAAGCTGAGTGTTTTTATTTTCGCATTTATTCTGCCTAAAACTTTAACGTTTAGTACTAATTTGTTTTTTTTTTTTTTGCATGAAGTTGTTAAGTTACTGTTAAAAAACATCAAATCAAAACTTTTTTTTAACTGTTGTTATAAAACATGTAAAGTTTGATTGATGTTTTAAAAAAATACGTTGCATTAAACTAAAAATAATGAAAAAGCATATTACAAATTTTGTTAAACATATTTAAAAAAGATGTTTAATTTAACATGAATTCCTGAAAAATAGAAATCGAGCAAAATTTTCACCAAGTTTTAAGCTTATATTTTTACTATGTTGTATAAAATTAAGTGTTGTATCCACTTACCATCACTGTGAAATCATCCCATAAGTCATCATCATCTACAATGGTCTCAGGTTTAGTTATTTTTCTTGTGGTTGGAAACAGAATTTTCACTAAAGTGAACCTTTTTCTGCAAATAGACATGTGAAATGTATTAGTAATTTAATACAAAATTCTTAATTTCGACTATAAACTGAAAAAAGGAACGTAAATAAATGAAATTATATTGAGGAAAGAAGAAATATCAAAAATGCTACTTACTAAGCTTGCTTTAATTTTACAATTACTTTTGGCAACAAACTTTCATTGCATTTGATTAAATTTATTCAACGTACTCCGATTCCTGAAAAAAATATTTTGAGTTTTACTTACCAGTTTATTGAGCAGTCGTTTTGCAACAAAACTTTCAATTATAATATAATATAATAATTATCTTCTTTTATATATTTTATATATTTTTATTTTTTTTTATATTTTACTTCATCTCTATTTTTTATGTTGTTTATGTTGCGTACACATACACATGGCATTTCTATGTATTTTATAATTGATGATTCTGAAAAAAATAAGCTTTTTAATGATTCAAATTTCTACTAAAGAATCACATTAGATAAATTATTGTGCAAAAATAAACCCATACTTACTTGGATTAACCAACATTTTGTTAAATTTGCCCGGGCTGCTCTATCCGTGAAGAGTCGGCCCGCATTTCCCTTCTATTGCCCTCTCGTTCCATCAAACATTCTTCTAACGTGTTCAACTCACTCGCATTGGAGGTCCTCATGGCGAAGGTCGTCCTCTTGCTCTTCATAGTTTATCACCTGCAAAGAAATCATCAACAAACCTACTCACCAATTCCACCTCCCCAGTTGCAACACTTTGATGTGCCACTTCAACATTAGCTAAATAGTGTAATTTTCACCTTTCACATCCTCTCACTTCATAATTAACAACACAAACTCAACAAATCGACCGCTCTCGTTCGAATCCTGACTTCAAATGACAGACGTAAACAAACCCAAGTTCATCTTTTAAATATTCAACCAAATGTAAATTATATTCAACCACAAAATTTTTTGATTTTCCTAAAACAAAAGCTAACAGTCGAGCACGTTCATTCGAGTTCGGGAAATCTGTTAGCTTTTTGCCTCTAGCATTTTCAACAAACAGGTTATTAAATTAATACTAAATTTTAGTTATTTTAACGGAATATTGGCAGTAACAAGTACGTTTTTGTTAAAATTTACGAAAGTAAAATCAACAATTTTAATTGTTAAAATTTCTGGGCACGGTCTCTCCGTGAATTAACAAAAAATGTTATTCCCGAGATATTTCCGTCTGCTCGGGTTAGGCAAACTGCAGAAATCACAAAAAAAAAGAATAACTCTGCATACTGAACGAATCAATTTCCGCTCAATAGCTGGTGAGGACAAAGTCATCTCCTCCTGCCACGTGTGAGTTTTCTTCCTCGAATCTTTCCGCAGATATGTAGCACCGGAAACCCAAAACACCGGAATTGAGGTGAATAAGGATATCGATATGACAATGATGAAGAAAGTTTTTTTTTTTTTTTGCTTCTTCCCTATGATTCCAGGAGGAAGTCTTACGCACAAAGTTGAGTGTTTTTTTTCTTCCTTTTTTTGGATATTCATAAGAGGAAAAGTTTGTTCTTTTCTATCCCGTCATATTCTGTTTGAACTTTTTCTTTTTTGGTGAAGTTTATGTGCTGGTGAATGTGCTGCTTTATTGGAAAGCAATTTTTCATGGGTGATTTATTCATTGCCAAAATGATTAGAAGTAGGAATTTGTCTTGCAGTGAGCCCTTTCGACGCATTTCCAAATCCTTTTGAATATGTTCAAACGTAAAAAAATATTTGATTTTTTTTTTTTGAAACGCAGACAACAGAAGCGTAACGTAGTATAAATGGACTCAAAGAGCTCAGTGTTCATTTTATGAGTGACTTTTGAGTGGTTTGACAGAGCTCTAACATCACTTTACTTAAGGTCTTTGCTTTTTAATTCCTTTCCCGTGAAAAGTTGTTATTTTGTCATATCTCTTAAAAACCAGTAAGATAATTTAGACAGAAAGTGTGATGGAAGAGATGGTTGCTGGTTCTATAATTGTATTAAACAAATCTTATACTTCAAGGCTAGTCGTCTTCGTCCAAGCAAAATCGAACTTGCAATCGAAAAGTATTTTTTTTTGCAATTCCGTCGTGAAACTACTTAATTTTCCTATCATTCTTGAACGACGAAATAGCCTACTTTTCTGTACCAAAAATAACAGAATCGAATAGCAACACTTTTCAAATAAATGCTGAAAAAATCTATTTTTCAGAACTTGTTTCGAAAAAAAACACTCTTCAAAAAAAAATTGATTTAAACGATTAATTGACAAAAAACATGAAAATTTCACTCAAAATTTCACTCAATGGGTGTTTTTCGGAATTGCAAAAAAAGTTGTGTGGAATTCGTTGCAAAACTTGATTTTTTCAGCACCCTTCGTATTTATTCAACTCGGTGAACCTTGCTGGATAATTACGACTCGTGCTGAAAAAATTCTCTTTTGGCAACTTGTTGCATAATATACTGTTACAATTTTTTGATTAAATGTATTGTTTTGAAGTTAAAGCTACCTTTTGGAATGTATTTTCGATTTTTTTTTCGTTTTTTTTTTGCATTTTTAAAGAAGCACTCGCGAAAAAAATATTGTAGAAAAGCAAAGAAAATGTCCTGCAATTTTCTCTCTGGAACTTTGAAATTCAAGCAATTAGTTGCTGAGATACAGCTGAGAACAACAACTGGTTTCCTAGTTTCTCGAATTCTAGTTCTCAAAAGTGCAATAGAAAAGTGCGGACAAAATCCAAGTGACAGTGCAAGGATCACTAATTAGACCAGAATTTTGTGCTTAGCGATTAGGGTGGTCCAAAAACTTGCTTTTTTTTAAGTTTTTTGGAAAAAACTCATTTAAAAAAATCAATCTCTGGAGCTGCTAAACCGATTTTAGCTCACTACTTTGCAAAAGCAAAGGTGATTAGATGGATTTGTAATGAACAATTCTAAGACATTAAAAAAATAGCTGAATATACTTGAAGATGAAATAAAAACTGCGTATTTTCCAATGATTTTTTCAGGATGTTTTACGTAACACTTCCAACCGTAATGAATATCCATTAAGGCCATTGCAAATATTTGTTGAAGTTTATGTCCCGCGACATTGACCAACGTCGAGAGGGGGGAGGAGGAGAGGGCAAATTAAAAAAATAAAAATAATATAAAAAAGGAAATAATGAGCCATGCTATCTTTATTTTAATGAAAAAAGAGTGTTTAAAAATGCATTATTCACCCTCCGTGTACGCACGAGTGCAAGCAGCAGTCAAGTGCTCAGTGCTCCATCGTTTTTTCGAAATTTTTCGCCGTAATTTACCGTGATTAGCCGCGAATTTGCTCCACCAGCATGCCAAGGGCTGGCCGTGGCCGTGGCAGTTCGAGTGCGGCCTCGAAAAACCCGCGAAGTTCGTCTACCGTCCGTGAGCAAAAAGGTAAATAAACCAACGCCGCGTCGTCCGCCATCGCGCCGGGGAGTGTGCGCGCCAAAGGATTCGACCCGAAATTATTACACGCTTATTACCGCGCCCAGGATCGCCAAAAAAAGTAATTACTCCTAAGGAACGACGACCTCCACCAATTTTTGTTTTGGACACGTTGGCGGACGATGTTGACGAGCAGCTGGAAGGCCTCGTGTACTGCCTCAAAATAGGTAAATCGTCAGTGCAAGGTACCAAGACCGCCAGATCTCCTTCCTCAAGGAGCACCTCTCGGGTGTCGGAATAACGCCGCGAGACATAAAAGTCCTCTCGCGGAAGACAACCGTTACAGGTACACACACACTGTAGCTGTTGTACTCTCATCTTCACCTTCACCTACAATCCATCTTCTTTCACAGTCGTTTTTCCTTTTTTTTTAACCATTCTTATTTACCCAACACCCAACTCCTAACTTTACCTCATCTCAATTCCCCTTTTCCTCAAATCTTCCCTTCTCACTCTTAACATCACACCACCTTCCCACATCTCATACTTTCTTATCTACACACCACACTTCTTATTTCTCACATCCACTCCATTCTTACATGTTTTTACCATTTTTTTTTAAACTCTCACCCCACCCCTCCTCTCTACCCACCAAAATTCCTATCCTCTCCCCATCATCTCTGACACACCCAACCTTAACAACCCTCCTTCACACCTTCCCCCTACCTTCTGTCACAGACCATCCAGTTCCTCTCCCGCCCCTCTCATAATCTAAGTTGTCTCGATGTGTCACACTACTATGTGAACCTGTTGTCCCAAAGATAGTCGCCACATATCTATCTCACTCTCACACTCGTCATCTCACCACATGCGATCGTCTCATCTATCCAACTACCATTGTATGTACACCACATTCATTTTCTTACTAAATTCCTCCAGTCATTGTGTACGCGTACTCGCCAGTACTACATTTGTATACTCCTGTACGCTTAGTTGCACGTTAAGAAGCCCTTCGCTACCCCACCCCTAACTCTTTACACCTCCCCAACGTGTACTGGCACCCTATATAACCTCCCGTTAAGAGTTGCTTACCCCCTCAATGTACTGTCTCTCGAATCACTATGATGTGGTTAATCCTCTGTCTGTTCATATCACTCATTATTCGCCTACTCCTCTCTAGTCTCATACAAACAGTACACTACCAAGATACTCTATTCATATGAGAAGTAAATGATCCTCATCCGTACTCCAGAGACCCAATCCCAATTATAATTCTGTAGTTATACTCTTGTAAAATGCATCTGTGAATAGTAAGTGTTGATATATACCTACTACCAAGTGACACTCCCCATCATACTTAAGAATCCCCTCTCTATCTCAGAGACCCTCACTAAAAATATACCTCATACTTCCATACCAAAAGACATATGTACTCCCTAATAGTCATGTGATAATATATGATGCTCCTTCTAACTACAACTGTCCAATGCTGTCTGTCTCAACTGTACTCTCATGTCCCACACCTAACCACTCCTCTATCACGTCTGTAGACTACCGATACAACCCACCCTACCACATCATATGAATTACTAGTATAAGATTATGTCCGTAACATTCAAATTAGATCTATCTGCTCATACACAGCGCTACTAGAAACTTCATGTGTCTCACTAACTACTAGAGTACTGACTCATCACGTTGCTCGAGAACTCACTCTCTTTGTAGTGTACACAGCTGTCTTGTGTACTCTCTCATAATAATCCGAGACTTCAGTAAAGTGCAGTCCTAATCTCACCAGCAAGATCCTCCCAATACGACCCAGTGGCTGTGTAACTAACTATATACACCCTGCTAATATTAGACGACTTAATAATAGTAAGTTGTTGTGGTGTGCATTAGACAGACTTACTTGATTGTGTTAAGTCACTCAAGGAAGAGAGGATACAGAAGATATATAGTAGGACAATAAAAAAGTGTTAAAGAGCTCGTACCAACAACTCGCGCAACACGTGATAAAGCTCACACTCCCAGTGTTTCATTATACACCACAGAAGCACTCACATGTACCTAGTTAATAAGAATAGTGTTCATTGAGATGGACAGAGAGTGTACACACTACTTAGATAATCTAACATATAAATACGGCTCACTCCAGCCAACTGACATAACAATTATCGTGTACAGCTATCATACTATAAAAGACTAAAGACAGTCACATCTATCTGTTATAGATGTATGTGTATCGGTACCAGTACACAGGTTATCTGAACAGTTACCCTCGTGTGATACCTCATGAACTGTACCCAGATAGTATATCGTGTGCTCCCCCTGTATCATAAAATAAAACCACTCCAATGAAGGTACATTTACTCCTGTGATATGAATCTGTGTAAGATAATTCACCTAACGTATGTGTGAACAAATCCAACCAGTCAATGTCAATAAAGTCAAGATCAATATAACACTAGTCAACACAATTATACATATATCACAACTCTGTGATGTTCGCATGTGTCTGAAACAATCTCGCTAACATCTATACCAGTTGTGACTCTATAAGCTTTGAAATCTTCGCTCCATGTCAAAAACCTGTACAATTATCAACATGAAAGCCAAACCGTACTAACATAAGTGATATATCTCCCAATTAGATACCTCTGATCCTACTCACCATGTGCTCGACTCACCCATTGTGATTGTCTGTCTGAACCATTCCCCCCACAATAAACTTGTCTTGTGTGTCATAATGTGTCCTCTCTACTCACACGATCCTGATCCTATCTCCTCATCTTAATTCACAGAGTCCACCCAGATATGTCTCAATAGTCTATCACATCCCTCTCTAGAGTCATCACATAATCACAGTCTGTGGTCCCTCGTCGAATAAGTCCTAAAAAAGAACTGTTCACTCGTTTGCCATCTACCATTACGCATTCTATGATAAGATTGTCATACAACATATATGTTAGAAGTTCTACTAGGTCACAACTAATGTGATATATAAGATAGTATTCAAAATATACTGTCATATTGTCCTTGATATGTCGAGAATGCTATGTACCACATAAGAAAGCTGCTACAACTGTGATCTGTGTCTCGTTAGTGTGTCTAATCAACACGTCAGAAATAATACTACCCTTACTCTCTCTCTCATGAGAATTATAACTATTCAACTTCAACAGATAATAGCTTGTTGTCATAATGAGATCTATCTGGTGTCTGCTAGACTATCAGTAGTCATCTCTCAAATATTCTCTCATTAGTTGTGTTTTAAACTGAATCATCTCCTCTATACATATGACAAGTATCACTGACACCATACTAGACTCGTTTATATCCCCTATCCAACCAACCGCGCAATAATTATCTCCTACGACGTGTAACGCCTAATACACTGAGCACCGCTACACAAATACACGCATAATGTATATACAGAGACCCCCGAGCCCTACCTCGCATATCCCGAGTCTAACTCTAAACGCCTATCTTCCTACAACCACGTGTGTGTGAATACTGTTCGGATCTATTGCTCTTGAATCTCCCTCAGTCTCAATGAACGCACCAATAACACCATACTAGTATAGATCAGAATGTCCTATCTACAACCATATATCACACTGTCACCATACAAATCCACATCCTCTCGTGTATAGTACTCCATAACTACTGTGATCTGTGTGCCTATCATATAGCTCCTCCATGCCCCCCCGTTCTACTCAACACCCCCTATCTCCTCTGACACACACCGCACCTACATGTGTTCTCTCACTGTCCACACCTGCTTCTACTGATTGTATCGCATGTGTAAGTGCTCACACATAATAACCATGTTTGTATCCACACTTCGCTACGCCGTGAGCAAAGATTGTGTCACTCTCTTCTTAGAAGTGTCATATGCTCTCTCCACCACAACAGTGATAGCTAGTGTCACACACTCCCGAATGTCTGTATACTCTACACCACTCCACACCATAACTATCGCCACATTTGTCAATATGTCCCGACGCCTCTCACATTTGTCCCTAACGCTCCTAATCCTGTGTACCTCTCTCTGCCTAGTTGTGTAAGATTATCAATGAGTGTTCGACACTAGATCCTCATCAAAACTGTATGTGAGTCACACATCAATCAGATGCCTACTCTGTATCTCATTTGAAACGCTAATACATAGACGCGTGTCAGTGTATCTCCACATGTTTCATCCTTTCTCACAATTTCGCCCCCCTAATAGTACTTAACATATACATGTGAGATGTTAATTATCACCTCATCACATAGTCATAATCATTGTGTAACCTACCACCTCCTGTGAGAGAGAATACCTCATTACTATGAACTAATAGGTCTAATTACCATGCCTCCTCCAGAATTACTATCACACCACACACACTCACAGGTTAGCATTAAACACCAAACCCCTCCCTCTGCTGAGTGAGAAGACTGTGTCTCACTCCTCCCGAGCCCATTGTCTCCATAAACACTAATTTAGTAGTTCATTTCCCAGTTACACATCTAGATGAAATCAAATCGTACTAATCCAAAGAGACCTCCACATGTATGTTGTCAGAGTGTGTATCTGTATTACATTGTGATATCAGTAGACGTCCACGGACCTCCAGGAAATGTTGACCTAATAACATAAAGAATGAGTGAATTGTACATTGCCAATTGATCAAAGAGGCCCTGACAGAGTGTCCTATACTAGCACACCTGATCCCTTATCACGCGTCCTAATATTGTACATGTTATCATACCATTCAACAATGTCCTGTAACGACTCTCATTAAGAGTGTGTACCACCTTTGTCCACTACAAACTGAGTGTACTTGTATACACCCTCATTAAGAAGGTACTACCTATAAACACTAGTATCCCACACACACTGATAAGAATACCGATGACTCCTAGCACATACTTAACGTTAAATTCGATCTAAGTCTGATAAATGCTTGATCCGTTAACCTATAGACCCATGCGCCTCTTCAATGTATCTGTGTTCACAGTGAATAGAATGACTACACAGAACTCTGTCACCAAGTATCATCACCCACTACCCAAGTGTGACACCTATCCACATCTGTCTCAATCATAGCTCTAGTATGTATAGTCAGAAGCAAACAATCGTCTGATACTAAACATAATTACGTCATAACTGTATAGCTCGAATAGATAGAAGTATGACGTCTCGCTCCCGCTTGAAGCCAAGTGTGTATCTTACGTTGATCCGCTCGTAATGAAAGTAATGTGTAGTTCGAAATAAGTCTACTGTTTCTCAATAAACGAGTCTATACAACAATTGTGCGTCTAATTATCCTACTCTCTGTGTATTACCCTATACCGTGTCCTCCCTCGACTTCCACACGCTATATCAACATCTTCTGAACCCCTCTCGCTAGCTATGACTATTGGTCTCTAATTTTATAGACCCATAACCTTATACCACTACCACCCTCCTCAAAATTTGTGCACGTATAATGTGTGTGTGTGTGTGTGTGTGTAGTCTGTACACACTCATAGTCTTGTATTTGTCGTTGATTATCCAAAGACACTGAACCTTTGCACATCATACTACATCATCTAATGTGTAAATGTCTCTCTGTGACACCAAAACATTGATCACCCCACCAGTGAGTTAATAAGTCTATAGACGCTCGATAAAAGAACCAGTCTATATCCATCGCTCTCACAATTCGTCTGAAGACACAATCTTATCTCTCTTTAAACACGCCCTAGTGTGTCCCACCTCCTCTCATCTCACGCTCCAACCTCTACTCACCATAAATCATGCGTATTTGTCCAGCATGATGTTTCATACACTCGCTTAAAGCACCAGACTGATAAAATCGTGTAAGCACCACACGTGTGTGTGTTACATATGCACTCCACAATGATAGCAGCTAGTATAACTTATGTAGTCAGTTGTATAAGATAGATGTAGTTCCACGACTATCATCCCCCTGTCAAACTGATCTTTCACGCACTCTCACGCGTGACTATCTACCGTAGTTAGTACCAGCCTAATGTACAGTATGTCATGATATACGAGTCCAACTGAGCGCATTAGTTACTGATGTTCACTATCATCGTCTGTGTCCATCCCATCTCAGAGATCTGCACCCTCCTTAATTCTCCCATAAGTGTCTTTACCCAAGACAGTCTCATAGCCTCTCAAAAGTTCCCACCCATACAAGTCCCCAAAAATGTGCGAATACCTAAAAAACTTAACCGTAGACCAATACCCAGACAAAACCCATAGTTACCTTGTGCATTGTGTCATCCTTACATCAGTACACATTGTTAGTGATCTGTGCCTTCGTGTGATGTGTCCCACCTCCTGGTAAGGTGTGTGTGTCAAAATACAATTGAGAGTGTTAACTGCCATCATGTTACAGTGTGTTGTGTATACTTATAAAACGTTATTTCATCACAGAGAGTTTCTCCTCAATCAAAAACAATATAGATTGAAGCTATCTCTCGAGTAGTTCTCAGTGCTCAGTCTATCATATCTCAAATTATGTACAGACGTTTAATAAAATCCTGAGTGAACTTCATGTGAAACTATATGTCTCAATAAAACATATAAATCTTATCCGTCCATACTCGCTAGAACGGACAAACCTCCAATTTACTGTTCCAAGTAGATGCGATCGCGTCATTGATCCCATCACTCTAATGATCTCCTTCCAGAATCTCGAAACGTTTCAATATCGCACACACACTGTATTTCTCTCTCGCTCTGACATAAATAACTCAGAAATTGTGAGATAAGATATACTGATACTATTCGAGTGAACAAGCGTTTTGTGTTGCCTTATGTTCGGCACACTAATACCTCTCAGTTAAACTCAATGTAAAGTTATAATTTATGTGTGTGACAACTTACTCACACGCTGCATCTCCGATATCCATATATCTATCCATCCACAATATCAAATAGTCACCTAGCGTGTCACAATCTACTATACACTCCCATAATAATCAAAACAATCTGCAACGTCCCTCTCCTTCTCCAATAGGAAGTGTACAACTGTGTGATCAACCAGGAGTAGTCACATAAAACACTCACACGTCACTCTCACACTCTATTATCCTAGCACTATCACTACATTGTGTCATAAGTGTAATCATCACACACACCGCCCACACTGTTAAACTCAAGTATTCCTCTCTCACACTTCTTTGTGAGATCTCTAACAATCCTTAACTATCAAAAATTGGTTCATCACGCTGGTACAACGACCCCCCAACCTAACACATAACTATCTGTACCTCAACCTCCAAACCAATACTCACCTAAATAACTATATAACTCTCTTCTATCTTCGGTCACACTACATCTCCATGACTACAAACACGACAAAGATATCCTGTGTAAGTGTTCCGTCTAACTAGTCCCACTCTAAGACTACGCAAGTTACTCTAACACCATACTGAGGTACCTCCTATCTTACACCACATGAAGATAGTATAAATATCCTCATTGATCTCAATCCGCGTCCCCCGCTATCGCCTATCGACCTCACTCGAGTAGTAACACGTCTAATATTATACACTCAGTCCATCTGTGTTCGCATCCTCTTTGAATACAAGAGTTCAGCCAGCCAATGTTCTGTTCTGTGTGTGTGTCCATAGAGCAGCAGTCACCAGATCAATATGACAGAATCCTTAAATCCTCTATCCATCTACCCCTAGTTGCCTGAGAACCAAGAGACAATGATCATCTCGCCTGTGTCCTGACACATCAAGAACACAACACCCTACCTCCATGCATCATGTGTTGATCCTCTAGAAATCGTTACCCTGTCCATCGATAAATCAATACGCTAAATAAAAAAACTCTGCAGATGTTAGTCCCCGATTGTCTCTATGCCGTATGACACCGCACCGGTGACGTACTCGCACACTAGCCTCCTGTGTATCAGTGAGTAGTGATTATATAGACATGAATACTATATATTTAGTGCTAATACTCCATCTCAGTTAGAAAAGTGCTATGTTGTGCCTATATAAAGTTATCCGTAGACTCTGCTTTATGAACGTAAGTTATTCTAACATATCGTGTATGTTTGTGATACCTCTCTCTCACTCTCCCGCGACCCCATCGCTTGTGTAGATCTATTTACTAATACATAATACGTGTGTCAATACTATGTAATCTCTCTAGTCTACGTCTCAGCTAGTAATAAATATAGTTCGTGTATTTCTAAATATATTTTGTGTACTAATTCCTCTACATCAATATCTACTATCGCCCTAAATAGAGTCACACTATGACATATCCTACACTCCTTATATATACTCTGAATTCAGAGAGTGTGTATCTATAATTTGTAATCACACAGTGTTCAACTTGTCTAATCACTTCTACCATTTGAGTAAGTAATGTTGTGACTATCATGAGTTACGAACTACTGTGTCGCAAGTGTGTCTGACCCTGATCTCATACAATCTAGAATAATATGTGTAGCTAGTACATTTAAATTTGATCTCCAGATCCTGTGATTAAGATTCTCCCGAGAGCGAACTTGTTCCTTACATCCGAGTACAAGTTGAGACACACGTCTGGGTGCTGTAGTACTAGTCTGTGTTATTCAGAGATCCAAGAATTTTAGTCGCGTATCTGGTCGTCTAACAGCACATTTTATCAGTTCTTTTGTTCTCCAGCTCCATTATGCATTCTTGACAGTCACTTTCAGTGTCATATATACATACGATCACACCAACAATTTAGTTCTATAATTATACACTAAACACTAATCAATTTCATAATAATTGATTACTAATCTGTATAAGAGATTTTTATCCGTGTTGAGCATATCTTATGAGTGTATTAGATAATAGTAACTAGAGAGTCGGTAGCATATAATTTGACGGTTTCGCTCGCTAAATTGTCTGTGTTTGTAAATTTTTGTCGTTTGCTTCAATAGAGACAATCAGTATATGATAGAAGTTAAATCTCGTTCATACTCTTGTACACTAAAATGGATTTGTCTCATATACCTAGATAATTTATGTGCAATGGTTGACTCATTACAATTTTTTTATCAATTATCTTTTTGTTTGAAAAATTCAATTAAACGTTTGAATATCTGGTCAATACGCCCCAAAATTACCTTTTGTGTTAATATCGTTCAGCATTTTGTATTTCTTCCTTCAACTTTTAAGGAGTTGGATTTTTGAAGAAATTTCTTATTTTTTATGTATGTTTTGAACTAAACTGAAATTTTTAAATTTCCTGGGAATGTCCGAAATTTAAACGGAAGTAAACATTTTCCTAATATAGAAGAATGGTACACCGAAAAAAAGTGTGCTTCTCGTTGTGAAGACTTAATATATTTGAATTTGAGATAATAAGAGAATAGAGAATAAAAAGAATATAATATACCATATAAAGAATCTCACTGATCCGATTGTATAAAGTTAAATTATCGCTTCAACTGTAAGACGAAGTGTGTATCAAGTTAGATATTGTTACTCAGCGTAGAGGGAGATGGCTAGAGACAGTGAGAGTAGTATCGCTCGTAGTCCTTTTGTGAAAGATGTATCACATGTGTATGTGTTGAGAGTGTGTTGTCTTTGTATTGTTTTAACTTTTGCAAGAAAGTTGTTCTCTTCATAGAAATATAGTTTTTGGATCATTGGTTTAGTATGTACGTGTGTAGAGTACGTTGGTATATGAGGAAAGACTCTCTCATTAGTTTGTAGTGATATATAAGATAAGATGATGTGTTGTGTTAAGTATAGATGATTGGATGAGTTCAGTGTGTTTAGAGACAGTGTGTGGTGAGTATGTTTTTGTGTTTAGTTCTTTATGTGTCGCAGTGACTGTTCTAAATATCAGAGGAGTATTAGATTAAGGTCTGTGAGAAGTGCACTACAGTTTATATATGTCACAGCACACTCTCGCGCATACGTTCTCATGACTCAGACTTGTTTTGAGTCCACTCTAGAAGATAAGATCAATAGATATGTACTATAAGTGCATACATGGGAGAAACATGTCTCAGTAGAGTTGTACGAGCTAGACGCGAGAGTAGTCAATAAGTGTGTAGATGGGTTCAGCACATGAATAAGGGGACGTGATACATACAGTCATAATATGGACGCCAAAACGGAGTGCTGTTTGAGTGTCTATGTACTGTGTGTTGTCTAATAGATCATGTAGATGTTGTAATCTTAGAAGGGGCCGACTAGCTATATTGTCTAGATGATAAAGCAAATAAAGTGGTGTGATCACGTTTAGATTCTGTTAGTTGTCCTCAGATCTAGGGCACAGTTGTTCATGTGTGTATCTGTGTTTGAGTGATAAGCGCGCATTGAGATAGTAGTAAATGCTCTTTGCTATTGTAATTCTCACGGTCTCGGTCTTAGGCTCCTAAAGCCTCGATGTAGAATATTAGTTAATGTGTTCTCTAGATTTGTTTAATCTCATTGTATAGTATTAGACAGAGAGCACAGCGTTTCGAGAAGGAGAAATATATATGTCTAGGACTTTTGTGATGATAGTTTACTAAAAACGCGTAGAGTGTGAATCTATCGCGAAAGAACTTGAAAACATATTTAAAAACTGTAGGGTCATCACATCTTAGATTTAGTGTTGTTTGAGATAAGAATAGCTTGATTTGTTTTGTGTGTTGTTTGTGTCTGTTTTAGTTGTAAGAGTAAAGTTATGCTTAGATCAGTGTGTTTTGAACTTAGAAGCGTGAGTAATAAATATATATATATATAATATTTATCCTAACAGTGCCTTTCTATGACTCGCATACATGTCGCAAGTACTATGGTTGCGATGGGTGTCAAAGCGCTCGCACTGATGGAGTAACACCATAGTGAGTTTCTAGTGCTGAGTGCTCTCTATGTAAATAGTATTGGTCTCGCGTTTCCATGGTACAGAAAGACTCTCTAGGATATAGAGTTTATGTTTTATGTTGTGTCTTGTTGTGTGTTTGTCAGTATAGATGTCTAGCGAGTATATAGTTGTTTGCTGCAATAGAATACACTCCACGCGATAAGATATAGTGTGTGAGATATGTATATGAAGGAGAGATAAGATCTCGTTGTATCACTTGATCAATGTGCGACGAGGGTCATGCGCATCCTCTTCGCCCAAGAAGTAGGTCAGACGACTGCTGTGTCAAAGAGTCGCAGTTTTGGCGACTATAACCATAATGTTTGTTCTTAGATAAGTGAGAGTTGGCTTCGTTTCTCGCTCGCGTGTGATTCTTATCTCGCACTCGATGATCTCACAGAATGTTGGATACGATTAGATGGTTCGTGTGTGTGTCATAAAAATTGTATCTAGTGTGCAGGAAAATAGAAATAGAGTTGAGTACGAGAATGGTTTGTTTAGTTGAGAGAGATCTCAGCACATTTGCTATAACTCTTAATATTGTGTGCAAGTTTGGTTGGGGTGCGATCATTTCTTCAATGCGACGGGACAATAACTTGTAAGATTACAGCAGTGATATGATGAATGGTCTGCCGTTAGTCGTGCTGAGAGTAGATGCTGGAGTTGCATCGCAACTGTTTGTAGTTTGAGAGAGTCGCGTGATTCAGTAAGAGACGATGTATTGTGAGAGCTAGGTACAGATGGTGCTTATAGAGTGTAGGATGGGCCCTCTACGAACAATAGGGAGTACGGCTGGAGCTGTTTTACTGTATAACGCACGGGTGGACTATGGGGAAGATTTGAGTGGGTCTGATCAGAACTCAAAAAATCAAGGGTTGAGAGAAATAATGTCGTGGGTGACTGTCGACTCTATGACTACAGAATCAGTTTGTTTGTCTACAGATAGTCGAAGAGTAATCGTATCAAAAGTTGCTAGTGAAAATGCGTGTCGAAATTTGGCACTCACATGCTCAGAAATGTGACATCGATACGCACTGTTATGAGGTTCTTTGTCGCTGTTGTGAAGGTCGCGGCTCTAGTGTGCTTGGTTTGTGGTGTGTATCAGAGTTTTAGAATGGACATCCTGTGAAATAGAATTTTTGTGGGTAGCTTGTTGTATCTTCGTGTGCCTATGTGTCGATTTAGTTGCTCTATGTATGTGTATTGTCGGTAAAAATGGAGATGAGAAAATGTGTGTAATAGGTGTAGGAGTGTGTAGGAGATAGAGGTCTTTTCAATCCTCTGACTGTATGTGTATAATGCAGATCTTTGAGACTAGACAGAGATGCTCGTTGTGACATAGTCTGTCCAGATTGTGGAGATAATGTTCTACGCTTGTAAGAGAGAAACTCAGATTAGTGTTTGAGGACAAAAATAGAATCTCAGAATGTAGAGTCTATGTATAAGAGTGATTCTTGTGTGTGTTATTAGGGGTATGTTTGAATACGTCTGATGTCGGACACAAGAGGGTTGTGGTCGTTTTCTATTATACGCAGTGTGTTAAGTGAAATGTGACTTCTGTTGTGTGATAGCATAGTTGAGAGCTAGATTTAACCAGATACGTGTGTGTGGTTGTGTCTGCGCCATTTTGTGTTATAGGTTGCTGCACGTTCGACTAGACAGAGGATACACTTGTTTGTGTGTGTCCGTGTGAACGAATTTTGTGGTGTTTGTGTTCGTTGGTTTTAATAGATTGTGTATAGATAGAGCAGAAAATATCACGTTAGTTAGAAGTATTAGAGTAGTAAATTTCATTTTAAAATAATTGAAAATAAAAAATTTTTTGATACTAAAATATATAGAAGTATCACTCGTTAGAGAGTGTCGTCTCTCGTGAAATGTAGAATGCATGCACTCTGTTCTGAGTTGTTGTGTAGACTCAACTATAGTGTGATGATTCTTGTACTCGCCGCACAAACTGTGATGTAAGACGCATCTTGTTGAGAGATGTTCGGGAAAATAAGCTTGTTGCTAGAACCTCCTTAATAGTCACTAGAGACCGCAGACTCATCTCTAATGTGATTGAATGTGTGCGAGAGAGAAGTGTTCTTGCGCTGTTATGAATTCTGATGTTGCTCCTCGACATAGTAGTGAGGTATATGAGTTTGTGTATCGTGAGTGAATAGGAGAAGACTCATAAAGAATCTCTAACACAATGTGTACATGGAGTTTGCATAACTGCGTACCGCTATGTAAATAAGATGGTCGCCAATTACGTCGGTAGTCGCGTGTCGACGACATAGGCTAGATGTGTCTGAAGAGTAGATGACGCGACTGTTATCTCTCGCGGTAGATGCGCCTGAAATCATAGCTATCTCTAGAGTAGACTCTGATGTTGATGTTCGGACTTGTGTCGTGGGCCAACGGGATTGTTATGTGGTGTGCTCTCGAATAATGTCTAATTTACACTGTCGTGTGTTGTGACAGATAAGACTGTTAGGGCGTCGCTTTGGGTGTGTAGAAAAAATCGTAGAATATGAGAGAAAAACTGCGATTGGCCAAAAAGTTAACGTGCTGATAGTCCATGTAAATTCCTATTTTGACCTTGGAGTATGGGTGTTGGAGGTGTTGCAAAAAGATATTAAGGTTTTAAAAAAATCCATTTTTAACGGTAATTTGCAGAGCTATGAGAAAAAAGTCGAACAATCCTGGATGTTATGGCACATTTTGAAGGTGCTCCAAAAGACCTTTTTGAATGCATTAAGAGAGTTGGAATTGATGAAGTTTTACGGAAATTGCGAGCAATTTTAAGATTTTTTATGTTTTTTGGACCTCAAACTTCAAAGCCCGTTTAACCCCACTTCCCTTTGTCGTGGAGGGCTCATATTTGGCATGAGTTCATCTCATGTATAGACAAACAAACGCTGAAAGTTTCATCCAAATCGGAGCACCTCGATACGACCTCTAGAACAAACTATCGATATTTACAAATATTTCTCTTAATTAATTAAAAATGCATTATACAACCTTTTCCATATTTTTTATAATCATAATTTACCAAAATCTCTAATCATTCGTGAAAAAAAACAACATTTTTCATTCCTCTTATTCAAACAATATTTTTAAAATATTTTTAAGCAAACCCAAACAAAATAAAACACCTTCAAGATTGTTTTCTGTTAATTAGGCTACTATTTTTATAAAAAAACAAAAAAAAATACAAACAAAAAAATATTCCCTCTCAAATATTTTTATTTTTACCCCCACCTATATAACCAACTATTCAACACTCCATAACATCAAATATATACTAATAACAAAAATCTTTTCTATTTGTTAACCATCACACTCACTAGACTCACGTCTAGACTTGTTCCGGACTCTCTACACAAACCCGCTCGTCAAAACTCACCATGTCGTGTATCTGTTTGTTAACTACTGAATGTAAATTTTCTCAGTTCTGACCAAAGTGTATGATGTGGTCACTCACACCCTCTAGTAGTGTTATACACCATGTGAATTGACACGCATCAAAATTGTCTTGTCCAAAAGACATCAATCGCCAATCGATAGCCCATGATCCTCAACCTAATGTCCCTCTTTCCTGATCTTCCTGATCACCCCAAAGATAAACACTCATGATATGTAAAGGTCTATCACTTCGCGTCTATACATGAACACACCTACGCGTATGACCTAATGAAATATCACACTTCCTCTCTCCAATTACAAATCATAAACTTATAACTTTAGATCTCTCATTGACTATGGAGTTGTACACTTTACCGATGTAAACAGAATAACATGCTCACTGTAGTCTTACAAATAGATGGTGTGATCCGGTCCTTTCTGAATAAACGATATTACAGATACACTCACTGCTCCATCTAAGTCTGGTGTACATCACTCCGATCCTACCTAGAACAAAAACCTACCCGCTATGTTGTGAGTAGTCATACGTATAATTTGTAACTTGTACTTTACTGTCATCAACCAAGTGTTGTGTGGCCTAATGAAACACTACTACTCACGTTGTATGTGACCTAGTGATGTGAAAGTAAAACTCATGAATATCCGTCAGATAATCTATTGTCTGTCGGTATACTCTGTTCTCTCAATCCAATGTCCTGAGAATAGTTATGTGTCTGTTGAACGAATAATGACTTCTGTGAGACTTGCTCACGTGATCCCAATCGTATGTTGATCTCATTGCTCTATCATACATGTCGCACTAAAACGTGCCTCAGCGCGACGGTTCTCACATAAGTCTCCTCTGTCTGGTGTGTTCTATCTCCTCATAAGTTTATCTCGCAGAGATCTTCTCACTCTCTCATACTAGACCTCCTCGAATGAAATGTATTGTTTATATCTGACAGATTGGCGGAGAGTATGGACATTGATGATATAGTACGCTTTTGTTGTTGCACAATCAGTCGTTGTGTGAATGTCATGTTCTCTCTCAAGAGCTATACAACCGCCCTAAGCTCCTCTGCCAGCACTTTTTTTATCCTAACCAAAAATTCCTCTTTTGTGTAATTAATCTTGTTATAATCTCGTGAGTGATTCAGTAAATCCGCTCGCACCTGAGGTCTCGATTACAAAAGTGTGTACATACACAACCCCACTCATAATGTGTGTGTATGTTGTTTTCTAACACATAGATTTACTACACCCCACTATTCTTTTCTCGATTTTATCCTAAGACTATAGTCCTCTTGTAAACATGAAATTGTCCTTTTTGCCATGTGTAGTGATATGATATCACCAATTATAATTATCGAACCTCTTCTCTGTCTATAACGCCATTATGACTCCACATATAATCGACTCATCTTAGTAAGTAGTGCTAATGTGAAATATACCTACGCATCTAAGACGCTCCTTTGTGACGCTCTAACCTCATCGGAAGTCCATGTTGGTTTAATAGTCGAGTCCTTGCCCTCGATACTCATTTTAAGTTTCTGGCAAACATCTATGAAAACAAGTTTCGTTAGATAACTTCCTCTATCTTGTCTCTTATGTGCCTCAACCAGTGACCACATGTTCTCACACGTGCGCACGATGTAGAACGTGACTTTCATGATAATTAATCTCGCACGGCTCTATAGAGAGACTTTATGTATATCTAGATCGCCTATGTCCATGGAACTGTATAGCCGTCGTTGCATGTAGTCCACACCAATCTTTGATGCTCTCAACTTATAGTAAGATTTGTATTGGTCAAATTAACTGATCTTTATGTATATCCCTATTTCGTGATGACCGCAATAATGTTGACTTTAATATTGTGACCATACACAGTTATACCATATGACGCTGTGCCGCGCCTCGTGTGATCCTACCACTATGCACTAAAACATCTCTGCTTTGCTGTTCGCATATTCTTAGTACTCGATAATTTTCTAACTTTGTTTCGTGATAGTATGTCTTACTCTATCGCCACATAGTGTGATATTGTAGTGTAGTTGAATCAGTATTAGTCTACTCTTTCCACGTGAGTTATAAATACCGAAATGAGTCTGTGTGTGTTATGTCTCTGAGTGTCCCTTAACTTCTGAATATTTGCTGATACTTCTCTCTATGTCTCTCCAGCATATTGAGATGAATGACTCTTATAATGATAGGTGGTTCTAGTATCTTAAGCTTTAGATTGTGTCTGACTAAATTAAGATTTTATAAAGTAAGTGCTGTCCAGTCCATTTGTTAATTCATTTTAGGTTTTGTATACGTATAATTGTCTGTGTTGTCTACGATAGTATGTATCTATGTTTATGTAATAATGTGAATGATGTTTGACTCCTACCTAGCCTATGTCTGTGATATAGATATAGATGTAGAGATAAGTGTTTTGTATCACTGTTAGAAAGATGACAGTTATAACCATATTTTTATGTAGTGAAAGATCTCCTGTCTTTCTGTACTTTTCTCTCTAAGTAGTTGACAGTAAGTTTCTCAATTCACTTTGTTCACGATGTTCCTAATTGTGTAATTGTGCCTTCTACTCTCTCAAATAAATCTTTCGCTACTAGATCTCTGTCACACATTCTCTACTTAAATTCCTCACTTTCAACTACCTTTCCTGATTTATAAGATTACTGTTGCCCAGATATTACTTCACCTACACATTCTATCACCATTATAGGTTTGATGTTGTCTGTGATCGTATATTTGTAATGCGCCTCTAGCATCACTCATTGTCATGTAAAAACGATGCTCCTCATGACACTAGAGAGAGTCTGTGTCATCATGTCATCTGAGATGAACAACATCCACACTAACCCTACTAGTGTATCTTCACAAACTGTTGTACACAACAGTGTATATTGCGTGATGTTGCCATCATCCTGTCACTCTGCTCCGAAATAGTCATCCAGTAGTGTCGTCTTACATGTCCTAGTTGTTCCACTGACATGAGTATGCTCCGACCAGTTTACAAATACGACATCTTAACCTAATGTCTTGTCCATAGATACCCCTCTGACTGTGACATCCAATCATCACCCTGAGCCTAGTCAAACATAAAGACCACGTAGCCAGAAATGTACAAAGACAGAAGTGGATGTACGACACGCCGAATCTCCCATCTCTATTGATTGAGAAAAGTGTCATTACCTCCACCCCCTCCTGTACTAGAACTCTCTCTGTATAAGTCACCAACATGAAAAACTGCTCTAAGATCTACTATCGTTGCCCGTATCGTTCACATCCCGTAAACCAAGCTGCTGAATCCTCTACCGCAATACCTGACGCCAAATCACTCACCACCTCCATCCAAGACCTCACTCTACACGTTGTTAGTATCTTTCTATGTGAAGCTCACCCCCTACTAAAACCTCTATCGAATACACACGCGCCCAAGATAGTGTAGTACAACTATCAGTAGACAACTACACTCGTGAAATCCTCTGTGTGTGTGGTTAGCTACTCTTGTCAAATGACATGTAGACTACTTACTAGTGTTTAACCGTTGATGTCCTCTCACAAGAGTGATACTATACACCAACACGCGTCCTAATGTTCTAGTCACTACCATATATCTCTATATAAGCAATGTTAGTAAGATACAGTCGCACACAGTTTGTACTCGTTATTGCATACTCTCTCTATCTCACTCGTATGTAGTGACTAGTGACTGCCATTGGATACAACTTCGTTAAAATAACAATTGTGACAGTACTGTGAATGCCATACACATAATCATTTCTTGTTCGTGTACAACATAATTATTCTAGCAAGTGACAAATAACACAACCGATATAGAATGTCGTCCCACTCTATATCGACACAACACAGATAATACTCTGACACCTCAGCATAGACTGTAATACGAGAATGATCATCTCAAAGTCTGTTGTACTCGCTCGATGTGATCTAAAGTTGATCGCTCATATATTATTCGCCATTTTAGCCAGCAAGAAAATGCCCATGGCTAAACTATCTATAGACAAATGAGCGACTGTCGTGTGCTATGTCCGCCTGAATAACGTATGCGCCTCATGTAGTATATCAGCAATGGTGCGCACGATACAACAATTAGACTCGAAAGAGCCTTCTCATCAATTTTAGAGAGACCCATCGCTTTTTGTTTGTTTGATGCTGTAGTTCAGCGATGCCGTGAAGTGCAGGTTGCCTCCCTATGTTATGTATGAATTTGGATATAGAGATGTGTGAAGTGTAGGTATGTATGTATGTGGGCCGTTGTGACAGTGAGATAAGTTTACTCTTTACGCTCACAAGCTCCGTGGTGATTGTAAAGACAGTGAGGGTATGCGGGTTCAGGGTCCGCCAAATTGTTTTGGACCAGTGGTGTTTTATGCTAGATCTATTGCACAAAAGTGTTTCTTGTGTTGAACATATGGCAGAGTCCGTGTTGTACTCATGTTGAATTGTATCTGCCAGGAGCGAGTGTTGTCGCGCGAGTGCACTTGAAAAATATGTATCCACGCTAAGTTTTGGTTTGCTCTGTTATATGCGCTATGATGTAGAGAAAGTAGACGCTTCTCTCTTGCTCGACGCGTGTGTGAGTCTGACGTCTTCTTTATGTGTGAATATATGCCATATTTTTATGTTGCAGTATGTGTCATTAGCCTCTAGATGTTCTCGGACATTATAAGATGAGGGGGTAGGGAAGGTGGTCTTGTGACTTTCGCATGTCTAATGTTTTGAGTTCTGGCAGAGCGTATTGAGTGAGGAATTATTGTGTGTGCTCACTCTTGAGATTGTGTATAGTGATCGCTTTTCTTCACGATGTTAAATCATTCAGAGTGCACACTTAGTATTTTATATCTATATCAAAATCTCTCTTTGGTGTCACTCTGATATTGTGTTCTTGGTGTGCGAGTTTAAACCTACACAGTATAACTGGTGGAATGTCTTGTGTTAACTCTTAGTATCAAAACTTAACTCGTCTGTCGCTGTATCTTGCACTGTGTCTATAGATAAAAGTCGTTGATCGTTAGCTTTGTGTAGGGTTACCGTATCCTTAAATGGAGAAAATCGAGTCCCGATCTCTAGAGAGATAAAGAGAATATCTCACACTACTAAATGCTCATGACATCACGTAATGGTTGAAAGTCTCCAGAGTGATCTACATGTGTCTGGTGTAGATCGTGGGATGCCCACAGTATCATCTCATTTCTCAAAGATTTCATACATTCAGACGCAGCTACTTTGAATATTGACTTCAGGTATCTTGTGACTATTTGTCTAGACAATGTTTGATACCAATATTACGTCGATATAGTTAGATGTCAGAATGTTCGGTCGCCTCTGTGTATACTGTTCTCTGTTTGTTTTTGTGTTTATTGTGTTGAAGGTTATAAAGAGGCGCACACTATGACGATAGAAGTTGTAAAAGTGTGTTGTGTGTTTGAAATACTCACCTCTCCTCTCATGTTTTTCGTTCAGGTGTAGTGAGGCCAGTTTGATAGATTTAGTTTGAATCAGACTGTAGTGCTCATGACTCTAGCTATAAGAGTGAAAGTTTCATGTTATTCAACAGATATAGAAGTAACGGCTCTGTATTTTTTCATTCTAATTGTGATCTAGTACTCTGTTTCATGGTAAAAAATCTGGACAGGTTTAGACGGGATTGCAGTTTGATTATTAGAGATCTATAGAGTCTCTCTGCTTCGAGAGAGATAACTGACGCTACACTTGTGTCTTTGAGGTGGTTGTATTGTAGTCTCTTCTTGCTTGTATGTACGCACCTGACTCATGTCTCTCTCAGTTTGTTGATATATAATTGTCCTGTCCTTCGTCCACTAATACCCTTGATATAAAGATGTAGGCGTCCTCGCGAAAAAATGTCTACTCTTAGGTGCATAGTGTATGTGTGTGTTAAGAATATTTTGTCTCTGTCACTCTGATTGTGTAGATGGAGATATACACTCATAAATCAGATATTCTGTTTGTATGTTGTTCTGTGACTGTTGTGTGAAGCTGGGTGAAATACGTGTTTTTGGAGTCATCATGTGTAGATATATAACTAATTCTCTGTGAGAGAGAGGAGGTCATATATCTGTTAGTGTTCTGAGCCTCTCTGCTGTTGATATAGAAAAATGGGCCTCTAAACAATAATACATAGATAACGTGTTAGTTTGATCAACATGTTAGATTGTATGTTGTGAAATTATCTCTTCTCCACAATAAGAATGAGAGTGTGCGCTGAATGTTGAAGAGAGTGCCATGATTGTGATTGCAGAGATAAAGAGGGATGGTGATGGAGTTATGTCTGATAAGGATGGATGTTATAATAGTGGCTGATAATAGACTCTAAGTATGTGGCGATCTGTAGGTCATGTCATCTGTGCAGAAAGAGATTCTAGAGCCGATAGATAGAAAGTATTGATGACCCATCTATACAGACATCTATGGTGCGACTCTGCGGAGAGAGGTATCAACTGCCAACTCAAAGCCGCTTAAAGATAGAAAATGTATAATGATGTTGGAGACTCGCAAGAAGTATTTTTAGAGGTTGTTGTGTGTGTGTGAATAACTACTCATAGGAGCATGGGTTAATGTCTACTGTTAACCGCTCTGGATGTGACTAATAGAATAGATAGCTACATATAGAGATTTGGACTCCTTATGTCAATCAGAGCGTTGACAGAACTGAATAATCTATTACGTGAACGATGAGTGTGACGATCATTTGGGTACTAGGATCGGATACTCTCAATTAGTATGTAAGGGAATTATCAATAAGATTGCCATCACCGCGTGTTTGGCCTGTTAGAATAAATGTTGCGCTCAGTCGAGTGGGAGTTGGTGAGATAATATGGGTTATCAACGATTGTTCGCGTGAACTCGGGAGAGTGTTTGGCATCGCAGTGAGAGTAGAAAAAGAGATTAGTGAAGAGTCCAGACTGACTTCCCTAGATCGCTGATATGCTCAGCATAGTGTGAGATACTTAGCGTGTATCTCTACTACGATTGTGAGAAGAGAGCTTGGGAGTAGGGTGCGTGGTTGCACGACATTTGAGTTGGAGGACAGCCTGTTGAGACTATCGTAAGCTGACTAAGAGATGCACGCATAGTAGTGTCTGACTGCCGCGTGTACTATGAGAGTGACTATCTCGTCGCAGATGTTTAGTCAAAAAACTAACTTAATCCACCTATGTGGTTGGAGCCTTCCTCACAAAAATAGCTGTACACAAAGTAACGTGTTGCGCATCATTGTATCCTTTTTTTGTCAGGTGTGTTTTGTAAAGTCGGCCGCTCACTGACATCACAAAGATAGAGAGAGAGATCATGTCGCTAGTGAACGTCGTAGTCGGGGAATGGTAGTTGCTCGCCAGAAGACGCACGGAGAGACTACTTCGGGTGTGCAGCTGAGCTCTTGTGCACGAATGTGTTCGCGCGCTCTCTCGTTGGAGTGGAGCTATAGAGATCTTGTTGTGACGATATCACTCATTGATCTATCGAGCTCGAGAGGCAGAGACGGGAGCTAGAGGTGGTTTTGTGGATGTGTGGGATATGTGATGTGAGAGCGCAGTACTCGGAGTGTTGTAAGGGGGTCTAGAGCTGTAGCGTAAATAAGATCTTAAGAGAGTTCACTCTTTAATTGATGTGTTCAGTGCTTGTGTTTCTAGAGAGGAGGGCTAAAACGAGGTCCATAATGTCCGTCTGAAGGAGAACTCGCGTCGGAACTAGGTGGGCAGATAGAGTATAGAATCTCTGAGATCATGTAGAGATTGGTTGTCCTGTCACGAGTGATTGTGGTTTCATTTGTCGAGAGAAGAACATCTGTATCTACTCGCTCACACACTGATCATCACTAATGGAATTGCCGTATGGTGAATCCGGACATAGTTTACTCTCGAGCTAGAATTGAAGGAGAGAGCCTGGCTGTGTGCTGAAGAAAAAGTATGTAGTCTCGTGTGCATATTGGCTGTGCGAACGAGAAGGGGGCACGCAATGTTCGTAGCTCTCATTTTTAGGTCGACTTGTCCTGAAGATCTAGATGAAGTCTGTTTTGGGATGAGTGATACTCGGATGTGGGGTACAGTTCACGTTGAAGTTCGCAGATGTAAATATCATGAGAGACACATCTAAAATCTAGATGCAGTAGTGTGGTGTGTGGTTTGGGAGTGTTGTGGTGTGCGTGAGACTTTGCTCTGTGATGTAGATCGTGATGGAGATGAGAGAATTGGTCATACGTGTCAAGAAAGAAAAAAGTTATACTCTATGTGCTAAAATGTTTGATGTATGTCTGTATAAGAGGCCCTATATCTCGAGGACTGGGTTGGCCAGTTCTTCATGTTGTGTTGAGAAAAATGAGTGTCGCGTATGTGTGCGCTAGTACAGTGTGTGTTAACCATTGATGCTTGTGTGAGAGACGGCGTTTTAAAAGTCGCCATCCTTTACAGTTTCAGAACCAAGATCAAAACAATTTACAATAAATTTAAAGTTTCCCGGGAATTCCCGAATTTTCCCGGGAAATTGATTGAAAATTTCCTGTTTCCCGGAAAATTGGACGCTCTAATGCCAACGAATTGGTTCAAATGACCATAGAAAACAAACATTAGAATACATTAGAAAAAAAAAGATTTTGTTTGAATTTTCCTAAAACAAGTAACAAACAACGACGGAATGAAAAAAAAGTTCGTTTGTTGTTTTCTAAAAAAAAAAAAAACAAACGCTTGAAATCCCTCAAAAGGTCGCAACCATTTCAAGGGTGTGCAGATAATGGACCGTCTCCAAAGCGGAAACACTTGTTTCCTTCCCTCAATTTGGCGAACAGATCCGGTGGCCGCATCGAGACAAAAAAAAACTCGATCCAAAAATCATCCCTAAAGGGACATCAGATAAAGTGCAAATGGAAAATTTTGCCAGCAGGCCATCAGACTTTTCAATGGGGGTTAAAATTTAGTGCAAACACACACATACTACCTCAAAAACGACTCGACCCTGATTTTTTTTCTGGGCGGCTCACAAGATTAGTGCTGGTGTGATTCTCGTTTTTTTCGTGAGGGGTTTTTGGGGTGACACCGCGGGGTAACACGATTGTCACTGACCACCCCGTGGGGAAGTTCTCGGTGGGAGCCAACACCAGTTGGTCGACTCAGCAATTTTGATTGAACGCTGGGATCGGGGTCAAAATTCATAGTGTGAGACCCTGAACATAAAAGTTTAGAGTTTAGTTTAGAAATGATTATGCATAATTTGTTTGTTGAATACTTAAAAAAAAATCGAAAAAGGACAATCTAAGTATTTAGACATAATTGACAAATGATTTATTTTTTAACAATCATTATTTTAATGATTTTTTTCAATTCCAGTAAAAAACAAACGATTCAGATTTGATGCCCTCTAGTACAGACGGAATCAAAAGCCGTGCGCGGGTGTAGTCATCGGAGGCCGGATAACAAAGTTTCCGTTTATTTAGCACTTTTTTTGCACTCTCTCTCTAACCAACTCCAACACACACGGGCAAATGGTGGAGGGGCTGGCTGACCTTTTTATTCGTCCGGTTTGCCCACCGGCGATGATAAATATCTCTGCTTCACTCTCGGCTGTCGAAGGCCTTTCAACGGGAATTTCCTTTTTTTCGTTTTTTTTTTTATATTTTCATTCATTTTCGTCGTTTTACCACCCACTGCTCCAGAGCGATTAACACAAACGACCCCGTCATATCCCGGTACGAGGATGGCAGGATTTTGCATTGTTTGTATTCTATTTGTTTAAATTTCTGTTTTGCTAGCACAGATGAAGTTGTAGAAATACACATTGAAACATGATTTTGTGGCAGAACAATTAATAAATTATTACTAATAATAAATAAATTAATTAAATAATTAAATCCGATTTTGTAACATAAAAATGTGTAATCAAACATTTTAAAACTTTTTACAAATAAATTGAGGTAAAATTGAATGCTTTTATATCCTTTGAAACTATGTTTTAAAGATATATTGCAAACTTTAAAAATAAAAACATTTTTCAAAATTAGAAAAGAACACTTTAGTTTATAAAATAAAGTTAAATGATGTTCCCGGGGAACAGGAACCAACCAATTTCCCAGGAATAATCTATTTTGCAACAAAATTGTATAGGATAGTGAGTTTAATCGTTAAAATAATTGTGAAGATCAAGTAAAAGCTTGACTGCATGTTAAAAAATCACATAACTTCAATAAAGAATATTTTTATCAATTTTATTTGTTCAAATTGTTCAACAATTCAAAAAATGATAGCTGGTATTTTTTGTTAAATAGTATTTGTATTTGTTAAATAGTAAGTGTTTGACAGTGAGTTAAAATAAATCCATGCTCCACAATCATAAAATTTCTTTCTAACTTGCCTCTATGACCAGTTTGAAAATGTGTTGTTTCACACTCAGGCCGTTGCAAATATTTTTCAAAGGTTATGTTTACATTTGGTATGAAAGGGATACACTCTGTGTTTACAAACCCACCACGGCCCTTTTGTATTGTTTTGCTGGAACTGGCAAACACGAAAAAGTGCGAGTTTGTTTATTTGTCAAAGTCCAATACCTCCTTGAGCCACAATGATTCAACTAGAAATCATTGCAGGAAAATGTATTTAGAAATGATTTCAGTTAAACTATTTAGATTTGAATGTTTTCTGCAAAAAATGTACAAATCAACAATAAAGAGCTGCTTGCTCACTACTATTGTAGCTATTTATTAATTCGAATATTCAAAAACACTTAATCAAAGCAGTAATTCATGATCAATGTTCTGATCAGCCGAAAATATGATTGGGCCGAGAAAGGGTATATTTTCAATTGCCTTAATCACTTACTGTACCACTATTTTCAGTTTGAAGAAAATAGTTTAGGTGAATATGCACAAAATCAAACAGTTTAAGCATTCTAAACAAAAGTATCCGATGTCATTTGATGAAAACTAACTATTAAGAAACTCGCCACAAATCATAATACAGGATTAAGAATGTGGTTTATGTCCACTACATTTATCAAAGAACTGTTTGTTTAAAAATTTAAAAATTTATCAACGAATTAGGGTGAAAGAAATAATTGAAAAAGGAGGAACTTTAAAATTAAAACATGAGAAAATGGTTATTTATTGTTTGAATTCCATTTAATATCTTAAAATTTCCCCATTTCAATTGAAATGAGACTAAATCTTTAGTGAAACCCAAGTTTTTCTATGGATTCTAGGACAGTTTGCATTTTGTAGAGTTTAATGTCCTGATTTTTATCCTGAAAAAAGGTGCAGTAGTAATGCTACAGGCATAACCATCATGACGAAGAACTTCGGACACAAAAGTTAATGATTTTTTTATAGTTTTATTATTTGCGTTTCTTGGCCACAAAATCAATCACGAAACGGTTATTTCTTAAGATCTATTTATTTCTGCTTTAAGATCTTATGGTATTTCTGCTCTAAGATCTTATGGTATTTTGACGTTGGATAACGTCTAAAGTTTTGAAACGCTTCACAGCTAATCGTAATGTCAAGATTTTCGTGCCAGTTGATTTGAAATCATTTCATCAATTAAACTTTTGGCATTGAACAATTTTTTAGAAATATTTTGAAATAATAAAAAGCCATTATCAGGACTCCAATTCATTACAGAGAGCCAGTCTGAACCATGTGTTAAAGATTTTCTTTGCGTCACAACAAATTTGAATCACATTAAACGATTTATTCCCACACATTACAAGACTTTTTTCTCGTTTTGACGTTTCTACGGCGTTCTCTCTGCCTTCCTACGGCATTCGCCACCTAGATTTCTTCGTTCCACGAAATCCCAAAACGAAAATCTATTTCATTTGCGTACTCAAATCACTCTCGACAGTCTACGAGGAAGGGACGACACAGCGGCAACAAAGATAGCTGAAGGCGGAGAAGCATCGCGGCGAAGGGGCAGACCGAACCTGGAAGGGTTCAATGTTGTTCGCGATGGGGAAATGTTTTGGCAAGGCTCTTGCCAGCCATCGGCGACAGCCAAGTAAATTTCAACAGCAAGCATTAAAAAGCCCTTTTTAGGGCTCAAATTGATTACGAAAGAGTTATTCTCAATTTCAATAATTTCGCAATTATCGATTTATTACCCCCAGCGATTTATTACTCATATTGCCAAAAAGTTCAGGACCAAACATTTTGAATGAGTTTTTGGATTGCTAGTGAAATCTGGGATAAGATTATTGTATTTTGTTTCATAGATTTGTCGGCAAAATTGTCCTAAATGTTCCCCCAAGGTGAACTTTCCATGAGGGCACCGGCAACTCCAGGTTGTGGCCACTACTGTCGAAATGGCCATTTGCAGGTTCAATATCAAAACAATGAATTTTGATACCCATATTGCAACAACCCGTATGTTTCGGTTAATGTTACCCTGCGCCCAAGAGGAACCTGCTTTGAGGGCACCGGCCACTCCAGGTTGTGGCCACTACTGTCGAAATGTCAATTTTAGTTCAGTATCAAAAACCATGAATTTTGATACCCATATTGCCACAACTCGTATGGTTCTGTAAATGTCCCCCGGGCCCCGGGAGAACCTGCTTCGAGGGCACCAGCCAGTACAGGTTGTGGCCACTACTGCCGAAATGGCCATTTTCATGTTCAGTATCAAAAACCATGAATTTTGATACCCATATTGCCAAAACTCGTCGGCCACTCCAGGTTTTAGCCACCACTGCCGAAATGGCCATTATCATGTTCAGTATCAAAAACCATGAATTTTGATACCCATATTGCCAAAACTCATATGGTTCTGTAAAAGGCCCTCCGGGCCCCGGGGGAACCTTCTTTGAGGGCACCGGCCACTCCAGGTTTTAGCCACCACTGCCGAAATGGCCATTTTCATGTTCAGTATCAAAAACCATGAATTTTGATACCCATATTGCCACAACTCATATGGTTCTGTAAATGTCCCCCCAGGCCCCGGGGGAACCTGCTTTGAGATCACCGGCCACTCCAGGTTTTGGCCACCACTGTCGAAATGGCCATTTTCATGTTCAGTATCAAAAACCATAAATTTTGATACCCATATTGCCAAAACTCGTATGGTTCTGTAAAAGGCCCTCCGGGCCCCGGGGGAACCTTCTTTGAGGGCACCGGCCACTCCAGGTTTTGGCCACCACTGGCGTAAACAAAATCCCGGCTGTGCATCCCGGGGCCGTGACTAATTACACGAGCTCGTAGTAGATTCGTTGTACTAACCCATACAACAGGGCTACAACAATTTTCACACAGTCTACTAGGTTAAACGATTTTACTCCACTGCCTAAAAGTTGCCTCCGCTGGCGGTTTTGCTCGTCCCCGGGTGTATCTGTAGTTGGTCGCAGTCTTTGATGGCCTTTTCAGGTGACGAATTTAGATACATCAATCGAACATCCGTGGAAGGGAAACTCGACGCATCGAACCCAATCAGCGTGTACCATGAAACGGGAGTGTGTATGTATGGTGTGTCATTCTACGGCATTCGCACACAATTTGCCCTCTTCGGTGCTGCTCTCCGATTCTCTCTCTCTCTCTCTCTCTAGAAAATAAAGGTAATTTTTCAGAAGAAATCCTTCTCCGGAAGAGAGAATTTGGGGCTCTCTCTCTCCCTGCTGCTGCTGCTTCACCCGTCTGCGGCTCAGATATTATGAGCCGACCCGACTTGTTCAGCATCTCGGTGGCAACTAAGTGGAGTGGAAAGGGTAGAACGCATTTTTATACTTCTACTTCGCTATTACTTCCCCTCTTTTCACAAGCACGCAAGATTTTTTCCTCATTTTGCCGTTCCTACTGCATTCTCTCTGCCTTCCTACTGCATTCGCCACCAAGATTTGATCGTTCCGCGATATGCCAAAACAAAAATCTATAAATATAGGTCGATTTGTCATTTTCGCAATCATTTCACTCTCGACTTTCAACGAGGAAGGGACGACGCGTCAGCAAATGAGGAAAGGTGAAGGCGAGAAACAGACACGGTAGTCTCGAGCTGGGCCGCAGTTCCCGGTCGGACGAGTCAACCAAACCGGGAATACCTGACGGCGGAGATGCTTGAGCTGAGGATAAAGTTGAAGCGTTCAACGTCGTTTCGATGGGGCTTTTTCTGAGCCAGTGTTTTTTGAAGGCTGTTGCCAGCAATCGGCGACGGCTCCAAATTTTCGAAAAAGTTATTCTGACTTGTGCATTTTTGCAGCAGGCGATTTTTCCCTCTCCGTGCTCACACACACACACACACACACACACACACAAGCGCGTATGACATTCTACCACACAGAAACAGTGGTTTCATGCTAACTCTGTGGTGAAATGATTTTTATTCGATCTTTTTTTAAATTTTTAGGGAACATTCTTAGAGGGAAATTTTGAAGGAACAACTCTTTCGTGAGATATTTGGTGGCCCTGAAAAGGGCCGTTTGTTTATCAAATCTTCCGCGAGGTGTAGTGCTTCATTCGGGCCGCTTCTCCGGTCAACGTTGAGGAAGATGTCCATGGCTTTGGTCTGGGTCAACCTGCATCAGCACCACGTTCCTAAGTGCTACTTGCGGCGGGGCTTTTGCTTCTTGTCCGTTACACTTGCGATGGTGGAGGAGCTGCTCTTCTTCTTTCCCGATGGTCTGCAGTGGCGATTCGTTCCGAAGTTCCGATCCTTCGGGGTGATGGCGGCCAGATTCGTTTCGTCAACCAGCGGACGGGCCGCGGGCTTGGCCGGTTTCCTCTCTCCTTCGGAACCTTGGCCTGTGGTTTGCTTCTCCTGCGGTGCAGCGGTTGTTCTTCGTTGTTTGTCCGTTGGGCTGCCTAGGGAAATTTTCGCCTTCTGCGCCCTCTTCTGCTGCAGCTGATGTGGCCTCGACGACGATCCAAAAATTATGAGCTGAAGTGGGGCGCAGCAGGCTGAGATTTTTGGACTGCACGCGCTTACACTCACACACACACATATGTAATCGCTCGTAAATTTCGAGGTGATTCTGATAGAGTTATCTAAGCCCGCTCTCACGCACACTAGCACGCCATTTGTTTTGCTGGACTGTACAAAATTTAACCTCAATCTTTTTCGTGTACGTACACGCAATACATACGCACGTAGATAACTCTATTCCGAGGCTGGATTTAATTTCATTTCCGTTTTGCGTAAGGGTGCCTACAGAGTGGACGCTACAAGCGATGCTACAAGCGACGCGACTAATTTGACAGACCAAGCGACTATACGCGACAACGCGCGACTGGATTTTTGCCCCAGAGTGGACGCGACTAGAAGCGACTCCAAGCAACGCGACTGAAAGAAGCAATTTCGATGCAAACATAATATCTTTTGATGTTAAATGCAGTATTTGTTGTGCTCTAGTTCCAGAAATGGTTCTCCGAAATAATTTGGTGGCCACTGGCCACTCCAGAACCGATACTCAATGTCCCCCGGGGAACAACCGAAGAGGCCAATATCTGATCAGAGCAAAACCTGTCGTTATTGGAATCTTTTTTTTTCATTTTGAAAGGACAGACATGGACAACCTAAATAATTGAATAGCCACTGGCCACTTTGGAACCGGTTCTGAATGTCCCCCAGGGAACCACTGATATGACCAGTATCTGATCAGAGCAAAACCTGTCAAAATTGGTATTGAAATTCTTTTTTTTAGAAGAACATCTCAGAAAAAAAATATTTTGGAAGAACATTCTGAAAATTTAGATTGACCTGGCCACTCCGGAACCAGTTCTGAAACACATAAATTTAGAAATTCAAAAATACAAATACAGAGCAAATGTTCGCTAACTGAAACGAATTCGAATTAAAAAGCACTCAAATGTTATAACCAGTTGTCAAACTGGCTTCGACATTTCAACCCCATTGTTCGACGATATCCGAGCACGTTAATTTGCTTTTTAATTATCCGCACAATCCGTACTATCCGGATATTTGTAACAAAACATAATAGTTTTGGAGATTTTGCCTAATATTTTTTACTTTAATCATTATCTGGGGTGGATATGGTAGAGCACCCAGAAATCGCCATGCTCCAGTATTCACCCACTTACAGAGTTTAAACTGTGTTTAACTAACTTATACCATTTTTGGATAGAATGCAGGTACTTAGCCGGGTCCGGTGGCGCAGTGGTTAGCGTGGTAGCCTCTCACCCCAGTATGGTCTGGGTTCAATCCCAGACGGACCCGGTGGCATTTTTCGAAACGAGATTTGCCTAATCACGCCTTCTATCGGATGGGGAAGTAAAACGTCGGTCCATTAGCGTAAAAGAGGTTTTGAGTGACTCACCACACATAACCTTCGGACGCCTAGAAATGAGTAGAAACTTGCAACAGAGCCCACAAAAGACCCGGGGGTCGTTAAAGTGGATTGCTTTTTTTTTGCAGGTACTTATTTATTGATTTCCAACACTTATCAAACCTGAACTAATTAGTTTATTCATGAAACTGGTAGAGGGGTAATTTATGAAACTTGTTTTATGCAAAAATGGATATTTTATATCGAATTAACACAGCGTTGCTAAGTGGGTCAAAGTATCTCGAAAAGATTTTACAGACTTTTAAAATTTTATTTACTCCACTTAAAGTTTTTGCTTTGAAGGCACAGTCAACCTTATTTTTAAATATTTTTTTTTTAATTTTTAAATTTATAAATAAAAAATAATAAAAAAAATATTGAAAAAGGAGCAAAATAATCAAAAGTTTAAAATTTTCAAAAAATTATCGGTTTAGAACATAACCATTAAAATTTTTATCAATGCTATATAAGAATTAAAAAAACGAAGAAATTATAATTTCAAAAAAAATTTAACTTTTAAAAATCAATATTTAAAAAAAAATTAAGTACATTCAAATAATAAGAAATCTCAACGTTTCGTACTCCGCAGTTAATTTAAGAATTTAAGAATTTAAGAATTTAAGAATTTAAGAATTTAAGAATTTAAGAATTTAAGAATTTAAGAATTTAAGAATTTAAGAATTTAAGAATTTAAGAATTTAAGAATTTAAGAATTTAAGAATTTAAGAATTTAAGAATTTAAGAATTTAAGAATTTAAGAATTTAAGAATTTAAGAATTTAAGAATTTAAGAATAATTAAGAATTTAAGAATTTAAGAATTTAAGAATTTAAGAATTTAAGAATTTAAGAATTTAAGAATTTAAGAATTTAAGAATTTAAGAATTTAAGAATTTAAGAATTTAAGAATTTAAGAATTTAAGAATTTAAGAATTTAAGAATTTAAGAATTTAAGAATTTAAGAATTTAAGAATTTAAGAATTAAGAATTTAAGAATTTAAGAATTTAAGAATTTAAGAATTTAAGAATTAAGAATTTAAGAATTTAAGAATTTAAGAATTTAAGAATTTAAGAATTTAAGAATTTAAGAATTTAAGAATTTAAGAATTTAAGAATTTAAGAATTTAAGAATTTAAGAATTTAAGAATTTAAGAATTTAAGAATTTCAAATGTTTAGATTTTTAAAATTTCAGGTTTTAAAATTCTATAGAATTTTAGAATGATGATCTCGATGATGATCTGTTTTCCTTGAGAATTAGTGACGGCTTCACCTGAATTGCTTACTACATTACCATATTAGTCCTACATTTTTACCAATGAATCAAGATTTTGCATTGTGTCCAATGTCCATACAAAAATGTTTTCAAAATACAAATTCAAAAGACGCTTACTGAAAAGTGTTCTGATCGATACGATTTCTTTGACAAAGTTTTGCAGTCCAGCCTCGATTATCCGAAGGTTTCTATGGGACTTTGGGGTTCTATGTGGACTTCCGATAATCGTATAAAATTTTTGTTTTGTTTTTTTTGTATTTTGTTACTTTGAACAAATTTAAGTTCTGCAACTCCATTTTATTAAAATTCAAATGGTTGATTGTCATCCAAGTACATTTTCCTTATGAACGCCATGGACCATTTCCGAGATGTCCTTCCAAAATGAAGAATTTCGATACCAATATTGACCGGTTTTGCTCTTATCAGATATTGGCCACTTCGGTGGTTCCCCGGAGGACATTCAGAACCGGTTCCGGAGTGGCCAGTGGCCACCAAATTATTTCGGTGGACCCTTTTTGAGATGCCCTTCCAATATGAAGAATTTTGATACCAACATTGACTAGTTTTCTTCTGATCAGATATTGGCCACATCGGTGGTTCCCCGGAGGACATTTAGAACCGGTTCCGGAGTGGCCAGTGGCCACCAAATTATTTCGGTGGACCCTTTCTGAGATGCCCTTCCAATATGAAGAATTTTGATACCATGATTGACTAGTTTTCTTCTGATCAGATATTGGTCACTTCGGTGGTTCCCCGGAGGACATTTAGAACCGGTTCCGGAGTGGCCAGTGGCCACCAAATTATTTTGGTGAACCATTTCTGAGATGTTATTTTGGTGGACCATTTCTGAGATGTCCTTCCAAAATGAAGAATTTCGATACCAATATTGACTGGTTTAGCTTTGATCAGATATTGGCCACTTCGGTGGTTCCCCGGAGGACATTCAGAACCAGTTCCGGAGTGGCCAGTGGCCACCAAATTATTTCGGTGGACCCTTTTTGAGATGCCCTTCCAATATGAAGAATTTTGATACCAACATTGACTAGTTTTCTTCTGATCAGATATTGGCCACATCGGTGGTTCCCCGGAGGACATTTAGAACCGGTTCCGGAGTGGCCAGTGGCCACCAAATTATTTTGGTGGAACATTTCTGAGATGTCCTTCCAAAATGAAGAATTTCGATACCAATATTGACTGGTTTTGCTTTGATCAGATATTGGCCACTTCGGTGGTTCCCCGGAGGACATTCAGAACCGGTTCCGGAGTGGCCAGTGGCCACCAAATTATTTCGGTGGACCCTTTTTGAGATGCCCTTCCAATATGAAGAATTTTGATACCAACATTGACTAGTTTTCTTCTGATCAGATATTGGCCACATCGGTGGTTCCCCGGAGGACATTTAGAACCGGTTCCGGAGTGGCCAGTGGCCACCAAATTATTTTGGTGGACCATTTCTGAGATGTCCTTCCAAAATGAAGAATTTCGATACCAATATTGACTGGTTTTGCTTTGATCAGATATTGGCCACTTCGGTGGTTCCCCGGAGGACATCCAGAACCGGTTCTGGAGTGGCCAGTGGCCACCAAATTATTTTGGTGGACCATTTCTGAGATGTCCTTCCAAAATGAAGAATTTCGATACCAATATTGACTGGTTTTGCTTTGATCAGATATTGGCCACTTCGGTGGTTCCCCGGAGGACATCCAGAACCGGTTCCGGAGTGGCCAGTGGCCACCAAATTATTTTGGTGGACCATTTCTGAGATGTCCTTCCAAAATGAAGAATTTCGATACCAATATTGACTGGTTTTGCTTTGATCAGATATTGGCCACTTCGGTGGTTCCCCGGAGGACATCCAGAACCGGTTCTGGAGTGGCCAGTGGCCACCAAATTATTTTGGTGGACCATTTCTGAGATGTCCTTCCAAAATGAAGAATTTCGATACCAATATTGACTGGTTTTGCTTTGATCAGATATTGGCCACTTCGGTGGTTCCCCGGAGGACATCCAGAACCGGTTCCGGAGTGGCCAGTGGCCACCAAATTATTTTGGTGGACCATTTCTGAGATGTCCTTCCAAAATGAAGAATTTCGATACCAATATTGACTGGTTTTGCTTTGATCAGATATTGGCCACTTCGGTGGTTCCCCGGAGGACATCCAGAACCGGTTCTGGAGTGGCCAGTGGCCACCAAATTATTTTGGTGGACCATTTCTGAGATGTCCTTCCAAAATGAAGAATTTCGATACCAATATTGACTGGTTTTGCTTTGATCAGATATTGGCCACTTCGGTGGTTCCCCGGAGGACATTCAGAACCGGTTCCGGAGTGGCCAGTGGCCACCAAATTATTTTGGTGGACCATTTCTGAGATGTCCTTCCAAAATGAAGAATTTCGATACCAATATTGACTGGTTTTGCTTTGATCAGATATTGGCCACTTCGGTGGTTCCCCGGAGGACATCCAGAACCGGTTCTGGAGTGGCCAGTGGCCACCAAATTATTTTGGTGGACCATTTCTGAGATGTCCTTACAAAATGAAGAATTTCGATACCAATATTGACTGGTTTTGCTTTGATCAGATATTGGCCACTTCGGTGGTTCCCCGGAGGACATCCAGAACCGGTTCTGGAGTGGCCAGTGGCCACCAAATTATTTTGGTGGACCATTTCTGAGATGTCCTTCCAAAATGAAGAATTTCGATACCAATATTGACTGGTTTTGCTTTGATCAGATATTGGCCACTTCGGTGGTTCCCCGGAGGACATTTAGAACCGGTTCCGGAGTGGCCAGTGGCCACCAAATTATTTTGGTGGACCATTTCTGAGATGTCCTTCCAAAATGAAGAATTTCGATACCAATATTGACTGGTTTTGCTTTGATCAGATATTGGCCACTTCGGTGGTTCCCCGGAGGACATTTAGAACCGGTTCCGGAGTGGCCAATGGCCACCAAATTATTTCGGTGGACCCTTTCTGAGATGCCCTTCCAATATGAAGAATTTTGATACCATGATTGACTAGTTTTCTTCTGATCAGATATTGGTCACTTCGGTGGTTCCCCGGAGGACATTTAGAACCGGTTCCGGAGTGGCCAGTGGCCACCAAATTATTTTGGTGAACCATTTCTGAGATGTTATTTTGGTGGACCATTTCTGAGATGTCCTTCCAAAATGAAGAATTTCGATACCAATATTGACTGGTTTAGCTTTGATCAGATATTGGCCACTTCGGTGGTTCCCCGGAGGACATTCAGAACCAGTTCCGGAGTGGCCAGTGGCCACCAAATTATTTCGGTGGACCCTTTTTGAGATGCCCTTCCAATATGAAGAATTTTGATACCAACATTGACTAGTTTTCTTCTGATCAGATATTGGCCACATCGGTGGTTCCCCGGAGGACATTTAGAACCGGTTCCGGAGTGGCCAGTGGCCACCAAATTATTTTGGTGGAACATTTCTGAGATGTCCTTCCAAAATGAAGAATTTCGATACCAATATTGACTGGTTTTGCTTTGATCAGATATTGGCCACTTCGGTGGTTCCCCGGAGGACATTCAGAACCGGTTCCGGAGTGGCCAGTGGCCACCAAATTATTTCGGTGGACCCTTTTTGAGATGCCCTTCCAATATGAAGAATTTTGATACCAACATTGACTAGTTTTCTTCTGATCAGATATTGGCCACATCGGTGGTTCCCCGGAGGACATTTAGAACCGGTTCCGGAGTGGCCAGTGGCCACCAAATTATTTTGGTGGACCATTTCTGAGATGTCCTTCCAAAATGAAGAATTTCGATACCAATATTGACTGGTTTTGCTTTGATCAGATATTGGCCACTTCGGTGGTTCCCCGGAGGACATCCAGAACCGGTTCTGGAGTGGCCAGTGGCCACCAAATTATTTTGGTGGACCATTTCTGAGATGTCCTTCCAAAATGAAGAATTTCGATACCAATATTGACTGGTTTTGCTTTGATCAGATATTGGCCACTTCGGTGGTTCCCCGGAGGACATCCAGAACCGGTTCCGGAGTGGCCAGTGGCCACCAAATTATTTTGGTGGACCATTTCTGAGATGTCCTTCCAAAATGAAGAATTTCGATACCAATATTGACTGGTTTTGCTTTGATCAGATATTGGCCACTTCGGTGGTTCCCCGGAGGACATCCAGAACCGGTTCTGGAGTGGCCAGTGGCCACCAAATTATTTTGGTGGACCATTTCTGAGATGTCCTTCCAAAATGAAGAATTTCGATACCAATATTGACTGGTTTTGCTTTGATCAGATATTGGCCACTTCGGTGGTTCCCCGGAGGACATCCAGAACCGGTTCCGGAGTGGCCAGTGGCCACCAAATTATTTTGGTGGACCATTTCTGAGATGTCCTTCCAAAATGAAGAATTTCGATACCAATATTGACTGGTTTTGCTTTGATCAGATATTGGCCACTTCGGTGGTTCCCCGGAGGACATCCAGAACCGGTTCTGGAGTGGCCAGTGGCCACCAAATTATTTTGGTGGACCATTTCTGAGATGTCCTTCCAAAATGAAGAATTTCGATACCAATATTGACTGGTTTTGCTTTGATCAGATATTGGCCACTTCGGTGGTTCCCCGGAGGACATTCAGAACCGGTTCCGGAGTGGCCAGTGGCCACCAAATTATTTTGGTGGACCATTTCTGAGATGTCCTTCCAAAATGAAGAATTTCGATACCAATATTGACTGGTTTTGCTTTGATCAGATATTGGCCACTTCGGTGGTTCCCCGGAGGACATCCAGAACCGGTTCTGGAGTGGCCAGTGGCCACCAAATTATTTTGGTGGACCATTTCTGAGATGTCCTTACAAAATGAAGAATTTCGATACCAATATTGACTGGTTTTGCTTTGATCAGATATTGGCCACTTCGGTGGTTCCCCGGAGGACATCCAGAACCGGTTCTGGAGTGGCCAGTGGCCACCAAATTATTTTGGTGGACCATTTCTGAGATGTCCTTCCAAAATGAAGAATTTCGATACCAATATTGACTGGTTTTGCTTTGATCAGATATTGGCCACTTCGGTGGTTCCCCGGAGGACATTTAGAACCGGTTCCGGAGTGGCCAGTGGCCACCAAATTATTTTGGTGGACCATTTCTGAGATGTCCTTCCAAAATGAAGAATTTCGATACCAATATTGACTGGTTTTGCTTTGATCAGATATTGGCCACTTCGGTGGTTCCCCGGAGGACATTTAGAACCGGTTCCGGAGTGGCCAATGGCCACCAAATTATTTCGGTGGACCCTTTCTGAGATGCCCTTCCAATATGAAGAATTTTGATTTTTTTTATTTTTTATTTACAATTTAAAATTCATTTCGAACCATTTTGCAATTTTTTAATTAAATGTACTTTATTTATTGCATTAAACAATTCTTCTGCTCATTTTGTTCGAAATTTTGAATAGCGAAAAGCTGAACAAAACATCAGAATCAATTTAAATCGCTTGATTTGCAAGCGACTGACCTCGGTTTGCACAGGTCGGTCGCGCGACCAATTTGACAGTTGCTTGTTCGTCGCTTGTAGCGCAGCGAAAAATCGCTTCTACTCTGAATAGGCGAGCGATTTCTGCTGGCCGCAAATGAGTCGCGCGTAGTCGCTTCGCCTGTCAAATTAGTCGCGTCGCTTGTAGCGTCGCTTGCAGCGTCCACTCTGTAAGGGCCCTAACCGTGCAGCAACATCACAGAGGAGCAGCTACATTTTGATACCTTTATTGACCCAACTCTTATGGTTCCGCCAATTTCAAATTTCATGTCCAGTATCAAAAACCCTGAAGTTTGATACCCATATTGCCCCAACTCTTATGGTTCCGCAAATGTCCCCTCATCGGAACACCCCCGAGGGCTCCGGTCACTCCGGATTGCGGCCACTACAAATTTCATGTCCAGTATCAAAAACCCTGAAGTTTGATACTTATATTGCCCCAACTCTTATGGTTCCGCAAATGTCCCCTTATCGGAACATCCCCGTGGCCTACGGCCACTCCAGGTGGTGGCCACTACTGCCAAAATGTCAAATTTCATGTCCAGTATCAAAAACCCTGAAGTTTGATACTTATATTGCCCCAACTTTTATGGTTCCGCAAATGTCCCCTTATCGGAACATCCCCGGGGCCTCCGGCCACTCTAGGTTGCGGCCATTACTGCCAAAATGTCAAATTTCATGTCCAGTATCAAAATCCCTTAAGTTTGATACCCATATTGCCCCAACTCTTATGGTTCCGCAAATGTTCCCTTATCGGAACATCCCCGGGGCCTCCAGGTGGTGGCCACTACTGCCAAGCGCTTGGTGGCGCTTGCGAGAGGAGCTGAGCTCCTCTCGCTTCGGTGGTAGACCACCGACTGAAGCCAGCCTTCCGATTTCCCATGGTTTTGTAGGGAAGCGGGAAGGCTAGTTCCTGAAGACGCCACCTAGTGGCGCTTGCGAGAGAAGCTGAGCTCCTCTCGCTTCGGTGGTAGACCACCGACTGAAGCCAGCTTTCAAATTTCCCGTGGTTTTGTAGGGAAGAGAGAAGGCTGGCGCTCGCGAGAAGAGCTGAGCTCCTCTCGCTTCGGTGGTAGACCACCGACTAAACTAATGCTGTGGAGGGGGTGGCGTTTATATTTATATCAAAACCGTCGGCCGCGCTGCTTCTGTGATTTTCCCCTCTGCTTGGGGAAGGCGTTTCATTTTTCGGTTTCATTTGGAAATTTTGGATTGCTACCCTGTATAGAGCCCTAAGACGAAGTTCTTCGTCAAAAAAATCTTTTCTATAATCAATGGTGATTTTCATTTTTCAATTTAACGTTTATAGATTTTTTATTTTTGATATGAATTATTCTGTCACTTTACGAGATAATTATTTTGAAATTTAGTGTTTAACAGTTAGCAACAATTATCTTAAATGGCAAGTAGAACATGTAATAAATAAAATTCGTTTAAATTTTTCAAATTGTACCAAAATCATCCTCTCCCTGTCTAAACCAGCCAGGAAGAAAAAAAATGCTAGAAAAAAATCTCTTTTCACCGAAATTTCCACGCTCTGCTGATGTGACAGAAACCCCCTCGCTGCAAATGACCGACCGGAAGGACCCCCTACGACTCGGACCGGGTTCTTCTGGGGAGCTGCTGTAATTTGGTCAGGTTAATTACCATTGCGAGGCGGAAAAAAAATTACTCGTCCAGATTCAAAAGAAACGTAAAATGAGCCAACCGTGCACGTGACCCGGTTAAAACGAGATTTCCTCATGTGCAAATTTAAGCGGAGATTTTTCTTGTGTGATGTTGGAAATTGTAAAGTCAAAGGTGGGTGAATGCTTTCACGTGGTGTGCTCTCGATAAAGTGGATGATTATTTCTAGGAATACTCGTTTTTCTACGTTCCAAATATTCTAAATTAAGTTTTTTGTAAATCGTATACAGTTACACCAAAAACATGCATAAGTGATCTCCTCTCACCTAGACCTTAAATTTCCTTCCCCGAAAGGTAAAGGCTCGAGCTTTGAGTTTACCAAACAAACCTCAACGTTAGTAAACTGTGGTTTTGGTGTGGCCATCAAACACAAACATGTAAACACGTGTGTGCACGTTGTACAGTCATGCCTCGGTTTTGCACGCCTCGGTTTTGCACTGCCCCGGTTTTGCACCGTTCAGCTGCCTCGGTTAAGCACGGCCCAGTGCTTAACTGAAGCACAGAGCTTATGGGTTTTTGGCTATATGGGAGACATTGGCTTTAATCGTATGAAAAATCATGCAAACATCAAAAAATTATAGTGTTTTGGAATCGGGATGATGTCAGTTATCCATTAAAATTGTTATTTCATGAAAATTTTCACAAAAATACGTATTTTTCCTGTATTTTGAAAAAGCATTTTTTTTTTCTCTAAAGAATCCTAAAATATATTGTTATTGCAATATGGGTATCAAATGAAAAACGAAAAAACGAAACTATTGGCACTACGCCCCCCGGGGCATGGCCTTCCTCTAACGTGGGATTTCTGCTCCAGCGCCTCTGACGAGACAGGAGAAACCGGGACCGACGTTTTACTTCACCATCCGATAGAAGCTCAGTGGATAAGGCGGGAATCGAACCCGCGTCTCATAGCATCATCGGGATCGGCAGCCGAAGCCGCTACCCCTGCGCCACGAGACCCACTCAGGTATCAAATGATCAGGGTTTTTTCATACATTTCGGATGTAATAACAACATTTTTTGAAAATACTCCAAATTTTCACAAAACTACGTTTTTTTCGAAAAAAATACTCAAAATTTCAATTTTTACAATATGGGTATCAAACGATCGGGATTTTTTCATACATTTCGAATGTAATAACAACATTTTTTGAAAATACTCAAAATTTTCACAAAACTACGTATTTTTGAAAAAAATACTCAAAATTTCCGTTTTTACAATGTAGGTATCGAACGATCGGGATTTTTTCATACATTTCGAATGTAATAACAATATTCTTTGAAAATACTCCAAATTTTCACAAAACTACGTATTTTCGAAAAAAATACTCAAAATTTCCGTTTTTACAATGTGGGTATCAAACGATCGGGATTTTTTCATACATTTCGAATGTAATAACAATATTTTTTGAAAATACTAAAAAAAATCACAAAACTACGTATTTTCGAAAAAAATACTCAAAATTTCCGTTTTTACAATGTGGGTATCAAACGATCGGGATTTTTTCATACATTTCGAATGTAATAACAATATTTTTTGAAAATACTCAAAATTTTCACAAAACTACGTATTTTTGTAAAACTTTTCAAAATTTCAGTTTTTACAATATGGGTATCAAATAATCAAATCATTTTTTTTTTCAAAAATACGTAGTTTTGTGAAAATTTTGAGTATTTTCATTTTTTTAATAACTTTCGAAATGTATGAAAAAATCCCGATCGTTTGATACCCACATTGTAAAAACGGAAATTTTGAGTATTTTTTTCGAAAATACGTAGTTTTGTGAAAATTTTGAGTATTTTCAAAAAATATTGTTATTACATTCAAAATGTATGAAAAAATCCTGATCGTTTAACACCCACATTGTAAAAACGGAAATTTTGAGTATTTTTTTCGAAAATACGTAGTTTTGTGAAAATTTGGAGTATTTTCAAAAAATGTTGTTATTACATTCGAAATGTATGAAAAAATCCCGATCGTTTGATACTTACATTGTAAAAACGGAAATTTTGAGTATTTTTTTCGAAAATACGTAGTTTTGTGAAAATTTTGAGTATTTTCAAAAAATATTGTTATTACATTCGAAATGTATGAAAAAATCCCGATCGTTCGATACCCACATTGTAAAAACGGAAATTTTGAGTATTTTATTCGAAAATACGTAGTTTTGTGAAAATTTTGAGTATTTTCTAAAAATGTTGTTATTACATTCGAAATGTATGAAAAAATCCCGATCGTTTGATACCCATATTGTAAAAATTGAAATTTTGAGTATTTTTTCGAAAAGACGTAGTTTTGTGAAAATTTGGAGTATTTTCTAAAAATGTTGTTATTACATCCAAAATGTATGAAAAACCTGATCATTTGATACCCATATTGCAATAACAATATATTTTTGGTTTCTTTAGAGAAAAAAAATGCATTTTCGAAATACAGGAAAAATACGTATTTTTGTGAAAATTTTCATGAAATAATAATTTTAATGGATAGCTGACATCATCCCGATTCCAAAACACTATAATTTTTTGATGTTTGCATGATTTTTCGTACGATTAAAGCCAATGTCTCCCATATAGCCAAAATCCCATAAGCTCTGTGCCTCGGTTATGCACGCCTCGGTTTTGCATCCCCCATATGCGGTGCTAAACCGAGGCATGACTGTATACGCATAGGCACGAACCTGGCCCGATACGAAGCTGCAGGGCAGCAGCCTCTCTTCTCTTTACATACACTTATACCCACACACACATACTTCTATAAACATTCGTGCATCGGCACACCAAATTCGCCAACGCACTCTGGTGGAGGGTTACAAGGGGGTTTTTCAATAAAATGTAGAGCAATGTATTTTTGATTTTGCTATCAAAGAAAACATTTTGCATCATTCTTCTGTACTCTCCATACAATTCTGGCAGCTGAACATATAAAAGGATACTAAAATATAAAAAACCTAAAACATTAGACGAATTTTCTTGTCGATTTGGTGTCTTCGACAAAATTGTAGTTTTTGCTTATGACTTCTATAATTAAATGTTCCATTTAAAAAAATATATTTTTAATTTATTAATACTTACCAGCCGAATTGCTATGGAGCAAATTGAGGACCATCCATAAACCACGTGGACACTCTTTTGGAAATCTCAAACCCCCCCCCCCCCCCCCCCCGGGTGGACAATTGTCCATACAAAAAAACATTTTTGTATGGAGGTTGGACAATCGCCATACCCCCCCCCCCCCCCTAAATTGTCCACGTGGTTTATTGATGGTCCCTTGGTCAAAATTCATTTGAAAGAGTTGCCAATTTCTCAAAAAATAAAACAAGATTTTTCATAACTGTTAAAAATTCAAACTAAATATATGTTTTTTTTTTATTTCTTTTATTCCATAGAGAATTTGTAGCAAAGCTAAAAGACACATGTCGCCACCTATGAACAAATAGCGTAAACCTATGATTTTTTGAATAAATGTGTTTTTTCCTTCATAATTAACATTTTTATAAAACTTTTGCCGGATTCAGATGAGAAAAATTATTTCCAACAATTTGGTGTACATTTTTCCAATATTTGTTTGATTTTTCTATGAGAAAACTGTAAATTTATAAAAAGATAGTAATTTGGACTATTTGGCAAGAAAGTCTGTCAAAAATCAATAAAAATTGTTGAATATACGTTAACACATCTGTTATCAACTATATAACTGTTTAATTCATTGATATATACGGGGAAACTAATTTTTTCGTGTTCCAAAACATGTTTTTTAAAGAAAAAGGTCACAAATTTTTGCGCGCCCAAAAATTGATGTTCATTATTTTAAAGCAAAACAATTTTCTCGTCTTTTGCAACAAGTTTCATTAAGATTGATGCAGGGAATCATGAGAAATGAGCGATTTTGTTCTTCAATCCAGCAGAAAGGAATACGATTTTTGGCAAGTAACCTCATTTTGGCGCCACCTACATTTGAAACACAGGCGTGCTGCAAAACCTCAATGGTAGCAAAAGACGAGAAAATTTTTTTGCTTTAAAATAATGAACATCATTTTTTGGGCGCGCAAAAATTTGTGACCTTTTTCTTTAAAAAACATGTTTTGGAACCCGAAAAAATTAGTTTCCCTGTAAATATCAATGAAATAAACAGTTATATAGTTGATGACAGGTGTGTTAACGTATATTCAACAATTTTTATTGATTTAAGGCAGACTTTCTTGCCAAAGAGTCCAAATTACTATCTTTTTCTAAATTTACAGTTTTCTCATAGAAAAATCAAACAAATATTGAAAAATTGTACACCAAATTGTAGGAAATATTTTTTCTCATCCGAATCCGTCATAAGTTTTATAAAAATGTTGTTTATGAAGGAAAAAACACATTTTTCAAAAAATCATAGGTTTACGCTATTTGTTCATAGGCAACATGTGTCTTTTAGCTTTGCTGCAAATCCTCTATTACAAAAGAAATAAGTAAATGGGTAATTCCCCGCCAACTCGAGGTCCGTGAGGCGGTACGACCCCTTCCATTTTTGAGCATGCGAAAAAAGAGGTGCAGCCTGAAACGGTAAAAAAAATTTGGTGTCAAGGGAACTTTTTTGTAAAATTGGACGCCCGATTGGATGGCGTACTCAGAATTCCGAAAAAACATAATTTTCATCGAAAAAGCATTCCGTTACTCGACTGTTAAAATTTTTGGAACATGTCATTTTAAGGTAAATTTAATGTACTTTTCGAATCTACATTGACACAGAAGTGTCATTTTTTCATTTAGAACAAAATTTTTCATTTTAAATTTTCGTGTATTTTAAAATGAAAATTTTTGTTCTAAATGAAAAAATGACCCGAAATGATTCGAAAAGTACATTAAATTTCCCTTAAAATTACATGTTCCAAATTTTTTACAGTTGAGTAACGGAAAATGGCAAAGTTTTTAAAACTTTTTAAGTGTTTTGACAAAGAACTTTGTCCTAAGGTTTCTATACGTGGTGTCAATCCAAAATTTTTGCGAAGCGAAAACGTTACGTGACGAATTCCCCTCTCGGCAAATTTCCCCTCTTTTTGGTGCACGCTGGTTGGATGAGCGAACGTTTCCCAATCAGTTAATCGAGAGACGTGAGATTGATGTATCTAAAATCACCCCCACTCCACCTCATAATTTTCGGATCGTCGACGAGCCAACAAAACTCGGCTCAGTCGGTCCCGAAAATTCATTCTGTTGCTGGACGTCGACGAGAGCACATCAGAAGCAGATGGCCTGGTGGCCCGGTAGCAGACGGCCTGGAGGTCCGGGAGCAGATGGCTTGGAGGCAAGGACCAACTAAGACATGCCAGTCGCGGGAGTCGATCATTGGAACTGGCCACCACCTGAACTGGAGTGGCCGGAGGCCCCGGGGATGTTCCGATGGGGGGAAATTTGCCGGACCGTAAGAGTTGGGGCAAAATGGGTATCAAACTTTATGGTTTTTGATACTGGACATGAAATTTGACATTTCGGCAGTAGTGGTCACAATCCGGAGTGGCCGGAGGCCCAGCGGATGCTCCGATGGGGGGACATTTGCCGGACCGTAAGAATTGGGGCAATATAGGTATCAAACTTTATGGTTTTTGATACTGGACATGAAATTTGACATTTCGGCAGTAGTGGCCACAATCTGGAGTGACCGGAGGCCCCGCGGATGTTCCGATGGGGGGACATTTGCCGGTCCGTAAGAATTGGGGCAATATGGGTATCAAACTTTATGGTTTTTGATACTGGACATGAAATTTGACATTTCGGCAAAAGTGGCCACAATTTGGAGTGGCCGGAGGCCCCGCGGATGTTCCGATGGCGGACATTTGCCGGACCGTAAGAATTGGGGCAATATGGGTATCAAACTTTTTGGTTTTTGATACTGGACATGAAATTTGACATTTCGGCAATAGTGGCCACAATCTGGAGTGGCCGGAGGCCCCGCGGATGTTCCGATGGGGGGACATTTGCCGGACCGTAAGAGTTGGGGCAATATGTGTATCAAACTTTATGATTTTTTAAACTGGACATAACAAGTTGCATTTGGCCATTATCTGAAGTTAAGCAGTTAAAATAACTTGCTTATTAGGCAGGAAGTAATAAATAGATTACTGCGATGCACTTTTTTTTGTGCCGCTGCGAAAATCTTTTTCTGGAAATTTAGAATAACTATCTCGTAATTAATTAGAGCCCTGTAAAGGGCAGTTCTAATGTCTGCTGTTCAAATTTCCTTTACTGCCGCCGATTGCTTGCAACAGCCTTGCAAAAACATTCCCGCAT
>NC_068937.1:79145935-79184194 GCF_016801865.2 Culex pipiens pallens | reverse complement strand
TAAAATTCTAAAATTCTAAGATTCTAAAATTCTAAAATTCTAAAATTCTAAAATTCTAAAATTCTAAAATTCTAAAATTCTAAAATTCTAAAATTCTAAAATTCTAAAATTCTAAAATTCTAAAATTCTAAAATTCTAAAATTCTAAAATTCTAAAATTCTAAAATTCTAAAATTCTAAAATTCTAAAATTCTAAAATTCTAAAATTCTAAAATTCTAAAATTCTAAAATTCTAAAATTCTAAAATTCTAAAATTCTAAAATTCTAAAATTCTAAAATTCTAAAATTCTAAAATTCTAAAATTCTAAAATTCTAAAATTCTAAAATTCTAAAATTCTAAAATTCTAAAATTCTAAAATTCTAAAATTCTAAAATTCTAAAATTCTAAAATTCTAAAATTCTAAAATTCTAAAATTCTAAAATTCTAAAATTCTAAAATTCTAAAATTCTAAAATTCTAAAATTCTAAAATTCTAAAATTCTAAAATTCTAAAATTCTAAAATTCTAAAATTCTAAAATTCTAAAATTCTAAAATTCTAAAATTCTAAAATTCTAAAATTCTAAAATTCTAAAATTCTAAAATTCTAAAATTCTAAAATTCTAAAATTCTAAAATTCTAAAATTCTAAAATTCTAAAATTCTAAAATTCTAAAATTCTAAAATTCTAAAATTCTAAAATTCTAAAATTCTAAAATTCTAAAATTCTAAAATTCTAAAATTCTAAAATTCTAAAATTCTAAAATTCTAAAATTCTAAAATTCTAAAATTCTAAAATTCTAAAATTCTAAAATTCTAAAATTCTAAAATTCTAAAATTCTAAAATTCTAAAATTCTAAAATTCTAAAATTCTAAAATTCTAAAATTCTAAAATTCTAAAATTCTAAAATTCTAAAATTCTAAAATTCTAAAATTCTAAAATTCTAAAATTCTAAAATTCTAAAATTCTAAAATTCTAAAATTCTAAAATTCTAAAATTCTAAAATTCTAAAATTCTAAAATTCTAAAATTCTAAAATTCTAAAATTCTAAAATTCTAAAATTCTAAAATTCTAAAATTCTAAAATTCTAAAATTCTAAAATTCTAAAATTCTAAAATTCTAAAATTCTAAAATTCTAAAATTCTAAAATTCTAAAATTCTAAAATTCTAAAATTCTAAAATTCTAAATTCTAAAATTCTAAAATTCTAAAATTCTAAAATTCTAAAATTCTAAAATTCTAAAATTCTAAAATTCTAAAATTCTAAAATTCTAAAATTCTAAATTCTAAAATTCTAAAATTCTAAAATTCTAAAATTCTAAAATTCTAAAATTCTAAAATTCTAAAATTCTAAAATTCTAAAATTCTAAAATTCTAAAATTCTAAAATTCTAAAATTCTAAATTCTAAATTCTAAAATTCTAAAATTCTAAAATTCTAAAATTCTAAAATTCTAAAATTCTAAAATTCTAAAATTATAAAATTCTAAAATTCTAAAATTCTAAAATTCTAAAATTCTAAAATTCTAAAATTCTAAAATTCTAAAATTCTAAAATTCTAAAATTCTAAAATTCTAAAATTCTAAAATTCTAAAATTCTAAAATTCTAAAATTCTAAAATTCTAAAATTCTAAAATTCTAAATTCTAAAATTCTAAATTCTAAATTCTAAAATTCTAAAATTCTAAAATTCTAAAATTCTAAAATTCTAAAATTCTAAAATTCTAAAATTCTAAAATTCTAAAATTCTAAAATTCTAAAATTCTAAAATTCTAAAATTCTAAAATTCTAAAATTCTAAAATTCTAAAATTCTAAAATTCTAAAATTCTAAAATTCTAAAATTCTAAAATTCTAAAATTCTAAAATTCTAAAATTCTAAAATTCTAAAATTCTAAAATTCTAAAATTCTAAAATTCTAAAATTCTAAAATTCTAAAATTCTAAAATTCTAAAATTCTAAAATTCTAAAATTCTAAAATTCTAAAATTCTAAAATTCTAAAATTCTAAAATTCTAAAATTCTAAAATTCTAAAATTCTAAAATTCTAAAATTCTAAAATTCTAAAATTCTAAAATTCTAAAATTCTAAAATTCTAAAATTCTAAAATTCTAAAATTCTAAAATTCTAAAATTCTAAAATTCTAAAATTCTAAAATTCTAAAATTCTAAAATTCTAAAATTCTAAAATTCTAAAATTCTAAAATTCTAAAATTCTAAAATTCTAAAATTCTAAAATTCTAAAATTCTAAAATTCTAAAATTCTAAAATTCTAAAATTCTAAAATTCTAAAATTCTAAAATTCTAAAATTCTAAAATTCTAAAATTCTAAAATTCTAAAATTCTAAAATTCTAAAATTCTAAAATTCTAAAATTCTAAAATTCTAAAATTCTAAAATTCTAAAATTCTAAAATTCTAAAATTCTAAAATTCTAAAATTCTAAAATTCTAAAATTCTAAAATTCTAAAATTCTAAAATTCTAAAATTCTAAAATTCTAAAATTCTAAAATTCTAAAATTCTAAAATTCTAAAATTCTAAAATTCTAAAATTCTAAAATTCTAAAATTCTAAAATTCTAAAATTCTAAAATTCTAAAATTCTAAAATTCTAAAATTCTAAAATTCTAAAATTCTAAAATTCTAAAATTCTAAAATTCTAAAATTCTAAAATTCTAAAATTCTAAAATTCTAAATTCTAAAATTCTAAAATTCTAAAATTCTAAAATTCTAAAATTCTAAAATTCTAAAATTCTAAAATTCTAAAATTCTAAAATTCTAAAATTCTAAAATTCTAAAATTCTAAAATTCTAAAATTCTAAAATTCTAAAATTCTAAAATTCTAAAATTCTAAAATTCTAAAATTCTAAAATTCTAAAATTCTAAAATTCTAAAATTCTAAAATTCTAAAATTCTAAAATTCTAAAATTCTAAAATTCTAAAATTCTAAAATTCTAAAATTCTAAAATTCTAAAATTCTAAAATTCTAAAATTCTAAAATTCTAAAATTCTAAAATTCTAAAATTCTAAAATTCTAAAATTCTAAAATTCTAAAATTCTAAAATTCTAAAATTCTAAAATTCTAAAATTCTAAAATTCTAAAATTCTAAAATTCTAAAATTCTAAAATTCTAAAATTCTAAAATTCTAAAATTCTAAAATTCTAAAATTCTAAAATTCTAAAATTCTAAAATTCTAAAATTCTAAAATTCTAAAATTCTAAAATTCTAAAATTCTAAAATTCTAAAATTCTAAAATTCTAAAATTCTAAAATTCTAAAATTCTAAAATTCTAAAATTCTAAAATTCTAAAATTCTAAAATTCTAAAATTCTAAAATTCTAAAATTCTAAAATTCTAAAATTCTAAAATTCTAAAATTCTAAAATTCTAAAATTCTAAATTCTAAAATTCTAAAATTCTAAAATTCTAAAATTCTAAAATTCTAAAATTCTAAAATTCTAAAATTCTAAAATTCTAAAATTCTAAAATTCTAAAATTCTAAAATTCTAAAATTCTAAAATTCTAAAATTCTAAAATTCTAAAATTCTAAAATTCTAAAATTCTAAAATTCTAAAATTCTAAAATTCTAAAATTCTAAAATTCTAAAATTCTAAAATTCTAAAATTCTAAAATTCTAAAATTCTAAAATTCTAAAATTCTAAAATTCTAAAATTCTAAAATTCTAAAATTCTAAAATTCTAAAATTCTAAAATTCTAAAATTCTAAAATTCTAAAATTCTAAAATTCTAAAATTCTAAAATTCTAAAATTCTAAAATTCTAAAATTCTAAAATTCTAAAATTCTAAAATTCTAAAATTCTAAAATTCTAAAATTCTAAAATTCTAAAATTCTAAAATTCTAAAATTCTAAAATTCTAAAATTCTAAAATTCTAAAATTCTAAAATTCTAAAATTCTAAAATTCTAAAATTCTAAAATTCTAAAATTCTAAAATTCTAAAATTCTAAAATTCTAAAATTCTAAAATTCTAAAATTCTAAAATTCTAAAATTCTAAAATTCTAAAATTCTAAAATTCTAAAATTCTAAAATTCTAAAATTCTAAAATTCTAAAATTCTAAAATTCTAAAATTCTAAAATTCTAAAATTCTAAAATTCTAAAATTCTAAAATTCTAAAATTCTAAAATTCTAAAATTCTAAAATTCTAAAATTCTAAAATTCTAAAATTCTAAAATTCTAAAATTCTAAAATTCTAAAATTCTAAATTCTAAAATTCTAAAATTCTAAAATTCTAAAATTCTAAAATTCTAAAATTCTAAAATTCTAAAATTCTAAAATTCTAAAATTCTAAAATTCTAAAATTCTAAAATTCTAAAATTCTAAAATTCTAAAATTCTAAAATTCTAAAATTCTAAAATTCTAAAATTCTAAAATTCTAAAATTCTAAAATTCTAAAATTCTAAAATTCTAAAATTCTAAAATTCTAAAATTCTAAAATTCTAAAATTCTAAAATTCTAAAATTCTAAAATTCTAAAATTCTAAAATTCTAAAATTCTAAAATTCTAAAATTCTAAAATTCTAAATTCTAAAATTCTAAAATTCTAAAATTCTAAAATTCTAAAATTCTAAAATTCTAAAATTCTAAAATTCTAAAATTCTAAAATTCTAAAATTCTAAAATTCTAAAATTCTAAAATTCTAAAATTCTAAAATTCTAAAATTCTAAAATTCTAAAATTCTAAAATTCTAAAATTCTAAAATTCTAAAATTCTAATATTCTAAAATTCTAAAATTCTAAAATTCTAAATTCTAAAATTCTAAAATTCTAAAATTCTAAAATTCTAAAATTCTAAAATTCTAAAATTCTAAAATTCTAAAATTCTAAAATTCTAAAATTCTAAAATTCTAAAATTCTAAAATTCTAAAATTCTAAAATTCTAAAATTCTAAAATTCTAAAATTCTAAAATTCTAAAATTCTAAAATTCTAAAATTCTAAAATTCTAAAATTCTAAAATTCTAAAATTCTAAAATTCTAAAATTCTAAAATTCTAAAATTCTAAAATTCTAAAATTCTAAAATTCTAAAATTCTAAAATTCTAAAATTCTAAAATTCTAAAATTCTAAAATTCTAAAATTCTAAAATTCTAAAATTCTAAATTCTAAAATTCTAAAATTCTAAAATTCTAAAATTCTAAAATTCTAAAATTCTAAATTCTAAATTCTAAAATTCTAAAATTCTAAAATTCTAAAATTCTAAAATTCTAAAATTCTAAAATTCTAAAATTCTAAAATTCTAAAATTCTAAATTCTAAAATTCTAAAATTCTAAAATTCTAAAATTCTAAAATTCTAAAATTCTAAAATTCTAAAATTCTAAAATTCTAAAATTCTAAAATTCTAAAATTCTAAAATTCTAAAATTCTAAAATTCTAAAATTCTAAAATTCTAAAATTCTAAAATTCTAAAATTCTAAAATTCTAAAATTCTAAAATTCTAAAATTCTAAAATTCTAAAATTCTAAAATTCTAAAATTCTAAAATTCTAAAATTCTAAAATTCTAAAATTCTAAAATTCTAAAATTCTAAAATTCTAAAATTCTAAAATTCTAAAATTCTAAAATTCTAAAATTCTAAAATTCTAAAATTCTAAAATTCTAAAATTCTAAAATTCTAAAATTCTAAAATTCTAAATTCTAAAATTCTAAAATTCTAAAATTCTAAAATTCTAAAATTCTAAAATTCTAAAATTCTAAAATTCTAAAATTCTAAAATTCTAAAATTCTAAAATTCTAAAATTCTAAAATTCTAAAATTCTAAAATTCTAAAATTCTAAAATTCTAAAATTCTAAAATTCTAAAATTCTAAAATTCTAAAATTCTAAAATTCTAAAATTCTAAAATTCTAAAATTCTAAAATTCTAAAATTCTAAAATTCTAAAATTCTAAAATTCTAAAATTCTAAAATTCTAAAATTCTAAAATTCTAAAATTCTAAAATTCTAAAATTCTAAAATTCTAAAATTCTAAAATTCTAAAATTCTAAAATTCTAAAATTCTAAAATTCTAAAATTCTAAAATTCTAAAATTCTAAAATTCTAAAATTCTAAAATTCTAAAATTCTAAAATTCTAAAATTCTAAAATTCTAAAATTCTAAAATTCTAAAATTCTAAAATTCTAAAATTCTAAAATTCTAAAATTCTAAAATTCTAAAATTCTAAAATTCTAAAATTCTAAAATTCTAAAATTCTAAAATTCTAAAATTCTAAAATTCTAAAATTCTAAAATTCTAAAATTCTAAAATTCTAAAATTCTAAAATTCTAAAATTCTAAAATTCTAAAATTCTAAAATTCTAAAATTCTAAAATTCTAAAATTCTAAAATTCTAAAATTCTAAAATTCTAAAATTCTAAAATTCTAAAATTCTAAAATTCTAAAATTCTAAAATTCTAAAATTCTAAAATTCTAAAATTCTAAAATTCTAAAATTCTAAAATTCTAAAATTCTAAAATTCTAAAATTCTAAAATTCTAAAATTCTAAAATTCTAAAATTCTAAAATTCTAAAATTCTAAAATTCTAAAATTCTAAAATTCTAAAATTCTAAAATTCTAAAATTCTAAAATTCTAAAATTCTAAAATTCTAAAATTCTAAAATTCTAAAATTCTAAAATTCTAAAATTCTAAAATTCTAAAATTCTAAAATTCTAAAATTCTAAAATTCTAAAATTCTAAAATTCTAAAATTCTAAAATTCTAAAATTCTAAAATTCTAAAATTCTAAAATTCTAAAATTCTAAAATTCTAAAATTCTAAAATTCTAAAATTCTAAAATTCTAAAATTCTAAAATTCTAAAATTCTAAAATTCTAAAATTCTAAAATTCTAAAATTCTAAAATTCTAAAATTCTAAAATTCTAAAATTCTAAAATTCTAAAATTCTAAAATTCTAAAATTCTAAAATTCTAAAATTCTAAAATTCTAAAATTCTAAAATTCTAAAATTCTAAAATTCTAAAATTCTAAAATTCTAAAATTCTAAAATTCTAAAATTCTAAAATTCTAAAATTCTAAAATTCTAAAATTCTAAAATTCTAAAATTCTAAAATTCTAAAATTCTAAAATTCTAAAATTCTAAAATTCTAAAATTCTAAAATTCTAAAATTCTAAAATTCTAAAATTCTAAAATTCTAAAATTCTAAAATTCTAAAATTCTAAAATTCTAAAATTCTAAAATTCTAAAATTCTAAAATTCTAAAATTCTGCAATTTGCAATTTTTTTATAATTTAAGAATTTTTTTTATAGAATTTTTGGTATTTCATAATTTTAAAGTTCTTAAACTCTAAATTCTAAAAATTTTATAATTTTGAAATACTTAGGTTCTTAAATTTTTAATCTTTTAATTTTTTATATTGTATTACACTCAGCCCCCGGTGGTTGGTCACTTTTTCGTTTGTAAAATGGGTGTCAAACTAAAAAGTGACCCCTTTAGTTTGACAACAGTTGGTGTCAAACCATCGGGTTTTGAGTGTATTCTTATAATTATAATTATATTGTAAATTTCAAAAATGTCAAAGATTAAATTTCATTTTTAAATTATTCAGATATTTTAAATTTTTACGATTAATTTAAACATTCGAACATTTTAAAATTGTTTTAAGTCTTTTAAGTTCTTAGCATCCTGAAAGCATGGACTTTGGGGTCTTCAGAAACACATGCACTTTAAATTTAAAAAAATCAAAAATATTTAAACAGGTCCAGATGGGTTTTCTCCATAAAAGATTGGAGAAAAACCATGCGTTGATATTGATTTTAAATTTGAAATCTAAAATGTTAGAATTTTTTGTTCTCTTAAACTTACTTTTATCTTTATTTTCTTAAAAATTTATAAGTTTTAATTAACTGCTTTTTTAGTTTTTTTTTTCAAAATTTTACATTGAAAGTTAAATTTTTGAATATTCCACAATTAATTATTTTATGAATTTTCACAGATTTTTTGAGTATGATATCTGTCATGAGATTCCCTTTGTTTCAACAACAAAACTCTAGATATGGAGTCTGCGATCAGCAGAGAAGCGAGTCAGACGTGCGTCCCTCACAAACCAAAAAAAGTGCTTAAAAAGTGCAAAAATGCCTCACGGCAAGAAAAAGAGGCGGTCCTCACCAGCAGGATCGTCAGATTTGAAGAAGCTAAAGAATGCCGAAGCGCTACCTGCAAAGCCAGGCAGTTTGAGCAAGGACGCTCAAAAATTGTCTGGAAACCAGTTCGCTACCCTCCCTGTGGACGTGAACGAGAAGGAAGAATTTGAACGACGGGAAAAGTTGCCACCCATTTTTGTGAAAACATCGTCATCGGATTCGGTGCGAAAGTGGCTGACCGGGTTTATCAAATCTGGTGCTTTACGAGCTTCCATTCGCTTGTGTGCTGATGGACTCAAAATTCTGCTACCTACCAGAAAGGATTACAACTACGTTCGGGATTTCCTGAACAACACCAAGATTGAATACTACAGCCATGACGATCCAGGTAAACGGCCCATGAAACAGGTCCTCCGAGGCCTGTACGATATGGATGTGAGTGTGCTGAAAGAAGAGCTCAAAACTCTTAAGTTGAACGTGATCGAAGTCTTCAAGATGACGAGACACAACAAGGACATCAAGTATCGTGATCAACTGTACCTGGTTCATCTCGAGAAAGGATCGACAACGCCGTCTGAGCTGAAAGCAGTTCGGGCAATTTTCAACATCATCGTGACTTGGGAACGTTATCGTCCAGTGCACCGTGACGTGACACAGTGTTCGAACTGTTTGCAGTTTGGACATGGTGGAAGGAACTGTTTCATCAAGAGTCGTTGTGCAACCTGCGGAGGTGAGCACAAAACACAAGCTTGCAACACAATCAACGAGAACATCGAAGCGAAATGCTTCAATTGCGGCGGCGACCATTCTACCAAGAATCGAAGCTGCCCAAAACGAGCTGAGTTTGTAAAAATTCGGCAGCAAGCGACGACGAGGCACCAACCAAATCGTCGCAAAACACCACCAGCATACACGGACGTGGATTTTCCTGCTTTGGCGTCACCTGGAGCGGGATCTGTTCGAGTGGTTCCAAATCTGCAGCCATTGCCGTTGAATCAGCGGCAAAAAGTTGCAGAGAACACAACACCTCCTGGCTTCAGTCAGCAACCGAGGGTACACCAACCAGCATCAACGGATGAAGGCAGTAGTGACCTGTTTTCACCACAAGAACTTATGAACATTTTCATCGAGATGACAACAACACTGCGTGGTTGCAAAACTCGTGCGGAACAAGTAAGAACGCTTGGAGGATTCATCTTAAAATACAGTCCGTAGTTTACTCGTTCTAATGATTTTGAATATTTCAATTAATTTACTTTTTTAGTTTTAAGTTAGGATTAGTTGTTAAAGTGATTTTTTTTCTTTTTTACCCAAATGTATTCGATTCAATGCAAAAATGTAAAACAATTTGAAGAAAATAAATTAATGTGAACAGTTAATAAGAAAACGAAAAATATAACAAAGATGAAGAGCATATAGCCATACCACTTAGAATGTAAATGAAATGTAATTATTATAAGAAAGTTCAATAAAGACAAACTCTAGATATGATTTGGATATGATGATTCAGCCGAATGACGTTATCTTTTTCAGGTAACCAAAAATTTTCCAAACTGATCCTGCTAACAAACCAGCGTCTTTGTGTTGTCCCACGTAGTTTGTTGAACGGAAGCTGTAACGACCGCAAAAACATCTGCTCCGGAAGTGCGTAAACCGACGTTGTCCCGTACTCCGGTGGCCATCAATCCATGGGACATAAACGGTGGCGCCGCACCCCGCCGTATCTGCGGCTAGTCGGAGAGCAATAGTCAATCTTGATCAAGATGCTGCCTCGCACGCTGGCGTCGGCTCGAAAAGATGGCTGGCAAATTCCGGACCCGGAAGACAACGCCAAAAACTTCCAGCCAAGATGCCGAGCGATGAGCTGAAAGACCAACTGGAAGACAACGCCAAAAACTACGTGGAGATCGCGACACACAAGTAAAATTAATGAATGTATTTTAAATCGAGTGAAAATTCTAAAATTCTAAAATTCTAAAATTCTAAAATTCTAAAATTCTAAAATTCTAAAATTCTAAAATTCTAAAATTCTAAAATTCTAAAATTCTAAAATTCTAAAATTCTAAAATTCTAAAATTCTAAAATTCTAAAATTCTAAAATTCTAAAATTCTAAAATTCTAAAATTCTAAAATTCTAAAATTCTAAAATTCTAAAATTCTAAAATTCTAAAATTCTAAAATTCTAAAATTCTAAAATTCTAAAATTCTAAAATTCTAAAATTCTAAAATTCTAAAAGTCTAAAATTCTAAAATTCTAAAATTCTAAAATTCTAAAATTCTAAAATTCTAAAATTCTAAAATTCTAAAATTCTAAAATTCTAAAATTCTAAAATTCTAAAATTCTAAAATTCTAAAATTCTAAAATTCTAAAATTCTAAAATTCTAAAATTCTAAAATTCTAAAATTCTAAAATTCTAAAATTCTAAAATTCTAAAATTCTAAAATTCTAAAATTCTAAAATTCTAAAATTCTAAAATTCTAAAATTCTAAAATTCTAAAATTCTAAAATTCTAAAATTCTAAAATTCTAAAATTCTAAAATTCTAAAATTCTAAAATTCTAAAATTCTAAAATTCTAAAATTCTAAAATTCTAAAATTCTAAAATTCTAAAATTCTAAAATTCTAAAATTCTAAAATTCTAAAATTCTAAAATTCTAAAATTCTAAAATTCTAAAATTCTAAAATTCTAAAATTCTAAAATTCTAAAATTCTAAAATTCTAAAATTCTAAAATTCTAAAATTCTAAAATTCTAAAATTCTAAAATTCTAAAATTCTAAAATTCTAAAATTCTAAAATTCTAAAATTCTAAAATTCTAAAATTCTAAAATTCTAAAATTCTAAAATTCTAAAATTCTAAAATTCTAAAATTCTAAAATTCTAAAATTCTAAAATTCTAAAATTCTAAAATTCTAAAATTCTAAAATTCTAAAATTCTAAAATTCTAAAATTCTAAAATTCTAAAATTCTAAAATTCTAAAATTCTAAAATTCTAAAATTCTAAAATTCTAAAATTCTAAAATTCTAAAATTCTAAATTCTAAAATTCTAAAATTCTAAAATTCTAAAATTCTAAAATTCTAAAATTCTAAAATTCTAAAATTCTAAAATTCTAAAATTCTAAAATTCTAAAATTCTAAAATTCTAAAATTCTAAAATTCTAAAATTCTAAATTCTAAAATTCTAAAATTCTAAAATTCTAAAATTCTAAAATTCTAAAATTCTAAAATTCTAAAATTCTAAAATTCTAAAATTCTAAAATTCTAAAATTCTAAAATTCTAAAATTCTAAAATTCTAAAATTCTAAAATTCTAAAATTCTAAAATTCTAAAATTCTAAAATTCTAAAATTCTAAAATTCTAAAATTCTAAAATTCTAAAATTCTAAAATTCTAAAATTCTAAAATTCTAAAATTCTAAAATTCTAAAATTCTAAAATTCTAAAATTCTAAAATTCTAAAATTCTAAAATTCTAAAATTCTAAAATTCTAAAATTCTAAAATTCTAAAATTCTAAAATTCTAAAATTCTAAAATTCTAAAATTCTAAAATTCTAAAATTCTAAAATTCTAAAATTCTAAAATTCTAAAATTCTAAAATTCTAAAATTCTAAAATTCTAAAATTCTAAAATTCTAAAATTCTAAAATTCTAAAATTCTAAAATTCTAAAATTCTAAAATTCTAAAATTCTAAAATTCTAAAATTCTAAAATTCTAAAATTCTAAAATTCTAAAATTCTAAAATTCTAAAATTCTAAAATTCTAAAATTCTAAAATTCTAAAATTCTAAAATTCTAAAATTCTAAAATTCTAAAATTCTAAAATTCTAAAATTCTAAAATTCTAAAATTCTAAAATTCTAAAATTCTAAAATTCTAAAATTCTAAAATTCTAAAATTCTAAAATTCTAAAATTCTAAAATTCTAAAATTCTAAAATTCTAAAATTCTAAAATTCTAAAATTCTAAAATTCTAAAATTCTAAAATTCTAAAATTCTAAAATTCTAAAATTCTAAAATTCTAAAATTCTAAAATTCTAAAATTCTAAAATTCTAAAATTCTAAAATTCTAAAATTCTAAAATTCTAAAATTCTAAAATTCTAAAATTCTAAAATTCTAAAATTCTAAAATTCTAAAATTCTAAAATTCTAAAATTCTAAAATTCTAAAATTCTAAAATTCTAAAATTCTAAAATTCTAAAATTCTAAAATTCTAAAATTCTAAAATTCTAAAATTCTAAAATTCTAAAATTCTAAAATTCTAAAATTCTAAAATTCTAAAAATTCTAAAATTCTAAAATTCTAAAATTCTAAAATTCTAAAATTCTAAAATTCTAAAATTCTAAAATTCTAAAATTCTAAAATTCTAAAATTCTAAAATTCTAAAATTCTAAAATTCTAAAATTCTAAAATTCTAAAATTCTAAAATTCTAAAATTCTAAAATTCTAAAATTCTAAAATTCTAAAATTCTAAAATTCTAAAATTCTAAAATTCTAAAATTCTAAAATTCTAAAATTCTAAAATTCTAAAATTCTAAAATTCTAAAATTCTAAAATTCTAAAATTCTAAAATTCTAAAATTCTAAAATTCTAAAATTCTAAAATTCTAAAATTCTAAAATTCTAAAATTCTAAAATTCTAAAATTCTAAAATTCTAAAATTCTAAAATTCTAAAATTCTAAAATTCTAAAATTCTAAAATTCTAAAATTCTAAAATTCTAAAATTCTAAAATTCTAAAATTCTAAAATTCTAAAATTCTAAAATTCTAAAATTCTAAAATTCTAAAATTCTAAAATTCTAAAATTCTAAAATTCTAAAATTCTAAAATTCTAAAATTCTAAAATTCTAAAATTCTAAAATTCTAAAATTCTAAAATTCTAAAATTCTAAAATTCTAAAATTCTAAAATTCTAAAATTCTAAAATTCTAAAATTCTAAAATTCTAAAATTCTAAAATTCTAAAATTCTAAAATTCTAAAATTCTAAAATTCTAAAATTCTAAAATTCTAAAATTCTAAAATTCTAAAATTCTAAAATTCTAAAATTCTAAAATTCTAAAATTCTAAAATTCTAAAATTCTAAAATTCTAAAATTCTAAAATTCTGCAATTTGCAATTTTTTTATAATTTAAGAATTTTTTTTATAGAATTTTTGGTATTTCATAATTTTAAAGTTCTTAAACTCTAAATTCTAAAAATTTTATAATTTTGAAATACTTAGGTTCTTAAATTTTTAATCTTTTAATTTTTTATATTGTATTACACTCAGCCCCCGGTGGTTGGTCACTTTTTCGTTTGTAAAATGGGTGTCAAACTAAAAAGTGACCCCTTTAGTTTGACAACAGTTGGTGTCAAACCATCGGGTTTTGAGTGTATTCTTATAATTATAATTATATTGTAAATTTCAAAAATGTCAAAGATTAAATTTCATTTTTAAATTATTCAGATATTTTAAATTTTTACGATTAATTTAAACATTCGAACATTTTAAAATTGTTTTAAGTCTTTTAAGTTCTTAGCATCCTGAAAGCATGGACTTTGGGGTCTTCAGAAACACATGCACTTTAAATTTAAAAAAATCAAAAATATTTAAACAGGTCCAGATGGGTTTTCTCCATAAAAGATTGGAGAAAAACCATGCGTTGATATTGATTTTAAATTTGAAATCTAAAATGTTAGAATTTTTTGTTCTCTTAAACTTACTTTTATCTTTATTTTCTTAAAAATTTATAAGTTTTAATTAACTGCTTTTTTAGTTTTTTTTTTCAAAATTTTACATTGAAAGTTAAATTTTTGAATATTCCACAATTAATTATTTTATGAATTTTCACAGATTTTTTGAGTATGATATCTGTCATGAGATTCCCTTTGTTTCAACAACAAAACTCTAGATATGGAGTCTGCGATCAGCAGAGAAGCGAGTCAGACGTGCGTCCCTCACAAACCAAAAAAAGTGCTTAAAAAGTGCAAAAATGCCTCACGGCAAGAAAAAGAGGCGGTCCTCACCAGCAGGATCGTCAGATTTGAAGAAGCTAAAGAATGCCGAAGCGCTACCTGCAAAGCCAGGCAGTTTGAGCAAGGACGCTCAAAAATTGTCTGGAAACCAGTTCGCTACCCTCCCTGTGGACGTGAACGAGAAGGAAGAATTTGAACGACGGGAAAAGTTGCCACCCATTTTTGTGAAAACATCGTCATCGGATTCGGTGCGAAAGTGGCTGACCGGGTTTATCAAATCTGGTGCTTTACGAGCTTCCATTCGCTTGTGTGCTGATGGACTCAAAATTCTGCTACCTACCAGAAAGGATTACAACTACGTTCGGGATTTCCTGAACAACACCAAGATTGAATACTACAGCCATGACGATCCAGGTAAACGGCCCATGAAACAGGTCCTCCGAGGCCTGTACGATATGGATGTGAGTGTGCTGAAAGAAGAGCTCAAAACTCTTAAGTTGAACGTGATCGAAGTCTTCAAGATGACGAGACACAACAAGGACATCAAGTATCGTGATCAACTGTACCTGGTTCATCTCGAGAAAGGATCGACAACGCCGTCTGAGCTGAAAGCAGTTCGGGCAATTTTCAACATCATCGTGACTTGGGAACGTTATCGTCCAGTGCACCGTGACGTGACACAGTGTTCGAACTGTTTGCAGTTTGGACATGGTGGAAGGAACTGTTTCATCAAGAGTCGTTGTGCAACCTGCGGAGGTGAGCACAAAACACAAGCTTGCAACACAATCAACGAGAACATCGAAGCGAAATGCTTCAATTGCGGCGGCGACCATTCTACCAAGAATCGAAGCTGCCCAAAACGAGCTGAGTTTGTAAAAATTCGGCAGCAAGCGACGACGAGGCACCAACCAAATCGTCGCAAAACACCACCAGCATACACGGACGTGGATTTTCCTGCTTTGGCGTCACCTGGAGCGGGATCTGTTCGAGTGGTTCCAAATCTGCAGCCATTGCCGTTGAATCAGCGGCAAAAAGTTGCAGAGAACACAACACCTCCTGGCTTCAGTCAGCAACCGAGGGTACACCAACCAGCATCAACGGATGAAGGCAGTAGTGACCTGTTTTCACCACAAGAACTTATGAACATTTTCATCGAGATGACAACAACACTGCGTGGTTGCAAAACTCGTGCGGAACAAGTAAGAACGCTTGGAGGATTCATCTTAAAATACAGTCCGTAGTTTACTCGTTCTAATGATTTTGAATATTTCAATTAATTTACTTTTTTAGTTTTAAGTTAGGATTAGTTGTTAAAGTGATTTTTTTTCTTTTTTACCCAAATGTATTCGATTCAATGCAAAAATGTAAAACAATTTGAAGAAAATAAATTAATGTGAACAGTTAATAAGAAAACGAAAAATATAACAAAGATGAAGAGCATATAGCCATACCACTTAGAATGTAAATGAAATGTAATTATTATAAGAAAGTTCAATAAAGACAAACTCTAGATATGATTTGGATATGATGATTCAGCCGAATGACGTTATCTTTTTCAGGTAACCAAAAATTTTCCAAACTGATCCTGCTAACAAACCAGCGTCTTTGTGTTGTCCCACGTAGTTTGTTGAACGGAAGCTGTAACGACCGCAAAAACATCTGCTCCGGAAGTGCGTAAACCGACGTTGTCCCGTACTCCGGTGGCCATCAATCCATGGGACATAAACGGTGGCGCCGCACCCCGCCGTATCTGCGGCTAGTCGGAGAGCAATAGTCAATCTTGATCAAGATGCTGCCTCGCACGCTGGCGTCGGCTCGAAAAGATGGCTGGCAAATTCCGGACCCGGAAGACAACGCCAAAAACTTCCAGCCAAGATGCCGAGCGATGAGCTGAAAGACCAACTGGAAGACAACGCCAAAAACTACGTGGAGATCGCGACACACAAGTAAAATTAATGAATGTATTTTAAATCGAGTGAAAAAGTGAAATTTACATTAAAAATACATCTAAAAAAAATAAAAATAAAAGAAATATCTATTTTTTACTGCAACATAACCTAAAAACCCGAAATGACATCACACGACAAAGGCACGACATCCTAAATAACAAAACCGTGCGACGTCGGTCGAATGTCGTACGACAATGTCGTACAATTTCGATCATCGATCGCACGACAAATACGACATTTTGGTGCAAAAACGTATGACATTCGCGCGAAAGTCGCACGACATTGTCGTGCGACGTCGTACGTTTGCACGGACGACAAACGACGGACGTCCGACGAACTTTTCAGTCAGGGCAGCTGAAAGCATAAACAAGTTAACCTAAATTCCTTGTTTCAAGGATAGATACTTAGTGTTTTTGTTTTTCTTTTCAGATTCTACTAGAAATGATCTAACGTAGCCAGAGATTTGCCATAGAAAATTAAAAATGTATATATTGCAAAATAATAAAAAAGCTTTTATGAAAATGAAGTTATTTGGTCATGCAATACTAAAATTCGAAATTCCCTTGAAATCCCAATAAGAATTATTTGACTTGAATGCATTTCAAATTGTATCAACTTTTTCAGAAATCGTAATTTACCATGAAAAACTGCTAAAATAACTATTTAAAACCATTAAAATTCCATTTGAGAAATGGTGAAATCCCTAAAATATATACGCAAAAATGAACTTTCAAAAAGCATTTGATGAAGCTCAAATAGTGAATATTGCTAACAACATATATGGGGAATAGTTCACTATTTGAGAGACGGTGAGGAATTAAAAAAACGATTTACCAAATAGTGGCTACACTATTTGGTAAAATGTTGATTGAATTTTTAACAAATGATTTTCAAACGGTTTTTTTCTATGCGGGTTATCCCGGATGAACGAAGATGATTTGCTGATCATATAGAATTTTTTAATGACTATTTAGTAAAAATTCACCACTTGTGGAATTGTTCTTCCAAAAACATTTTATCAAATGGTGATTTTTTGTGAAATGGTGATGTAATTTTTTCTAATAGTTATTGATTTTGGTCGAAATTTTTGATGATATTTGACCATCTATTGACTATTTGATAATGCAATTATAAAAAAATAAGTAAAAATTGATATAAGGTTTTTTATCATGTTTTCTTGTTAATTTTAATGCGAATTTTGTGTTTAAAACACATATGGTTAATGATTATTATTAATGATACTTTGTGAAATGGTGCTATTGACAAAATTTTACTAAGTATTTTTTTAAGAAAAATATATTTTTATAACTATCTTGGCCAGAGGAATTGAGCACACTAACAATGTATATATTTCGTTTGAAATGCAATGAATTTATTTGTTATTACAAAACACTATTTTTAAATTAATTTACAATGGTTTTCATAGAACTTTACAATGGAATCTGTCGATTGAACTTTGTTTTTTTTCCGCATGTAAAATAAACATTATTTATTAATATGCATAATAATATGTGTTTTAATACTGTTGTAATTCACAATATCAAATAGGTGCACACTTTCATTAATACAATCAGCTGATTGAGTTGAGTTGGCATCACTGCTTTACGCCAGGGAGAAATCATTCATGTTCTGCAACTGGCGACTAAATGCAATCGGAGCATTCCGACGTCAATTGTAAGGTGACCCTTGGCCGGATGGTTCCGTTGATATCGTAGCGGCGGTCACTCCTGCATGCCTGCAAATTATCCGGACCGGGCAGGTGTTCTACAGCCGCGTCAGTTTCGAGTTGCCTGTAGGGTCGTACCCCTCCGAAAATACTGGGTAGAATTCATACTCGGTTTGGGTAAACTGCATTGTGAGTGTAGCGGCGAAGAAAGGGAGGTAAAAGAGAGAACGAGAACGCGGGGATGTCGGGGAGAAAAGATGAGAAGCTCGCGGCGTGCGGATGTGGCTTGGGTTTTTGACCGACGGGAAGCGGAAATTTAGAGGCCGGAACGGATCTTACATTGGCGACGAAGGATAAAAAGGTGGGTTTGTGCAGTGAATAAGTGAAAAAAAGTGAATTAGGTGGAAAAATAGTGTGTTTTGAGTTGATGGTTCGATGCTGTTTTGGGATCTCAGATTGCTTCCACGAAAACAATGCGTGGCGGCCATTTGCAATTTGAAAAAAAGCAGGGTCGTATTCAAGGGGTGGTATTGAACTGAATAAATCTGGATAGGGTTATTTTTTTTGTTTGTTTTTTGGATATGCTGAAGAAACATAAAAAAAAGGAAAATAATTTTAACAGTTGCAAACCGGATGGGGAAAATAGGTGGCAGGCAGAGAGCCTTGATAGAAGCCAGTTAGCTGGTTGAATTGCCGGTTTGGGAACCGGTGGGATTGTCGGTTTGGGAACCGATGGGATTGCCGGTTTGGGAACCGGTGGGATTGTCGGTTCGGGAACCGATGGGATTGCCGGTTTGGGAACCGGTGGGATTGTCGATTTGGGAACCGATGGGATTGCCGGTTTGGGAACCGGTGGGATTGTCGGTTTGGGAACCGATGGGATTGCCGGTTTGGGAACCGGTGGGATTGTCGGTTTGGGAACCGATGGGATTGCCGGTTTGGGGGAACTGGTGAGATTGTCGGTTTGGGAACCGAAGGATTGGTTAGTTTGTGAGCTAATTGATTTCTAGTGTAGGGCTATGATTTCGGTTCGGGAACCGGTCATACAAGTTGAGGTTTTTTTGAGGTACCTACTTGCCTATTTCGGTTTGCAACTGCAAGTTAATCTTGACTAAACTACAAATGATTGTAAAGATATAATCATTTTAAGTTAACGCATTTACATTTTGTGAACGAAAGATTATAAACAAACAATTAATTTGTAACGGAAATTGTTCATTTATAGATGAGTGATGCGCGCCCGCTACCACAGTTCCGCTGTGATGACATCGAAAAGAGCAAACTTCACAAGGAATGGGAAGCCTGGAAAGGCTCTCTGGAATGCTACTTTGAGTCGGAAGACATAATAGACCAGAAGAAGATGCGCTCCAAGCTGCTGCATTTGGGTGGTCCTCAGCTACAAATGCTGTTCAAGTCCTTGCCGGATAGCGAAAAGTATGCCTTCGTCACTCCCGAAAAACAATACTACGACGTGGCGATTGCAGCATTTGACAAGTTCTTTCGTCCGGGTCACCAGGATGTGCTGGAGAGGCATAAACTGCGGCACATGAAGCAGAAACCTAATGAAAGATTTGCTGAGTTCGTAGTGCGCCTCAGGCAGCAAGCGCTCGAGTGCGGGGTAGACAAATACACCGCCAAGTTCCGCAAGATATTAACAGATATCATGCTGATCGACGCGATTGCAGAAGGTTGCCAGTCGGACGAATTGCGGCGAAGGATATTGCAGAAGGACCGAACGCTGGACGAGATTGAGGAAATTGGGACGTCACTGGAAGAAGTTGACCGTCATGTCAAGGATTTTGGATCTTCTCGAGAAGCGATGGTGTCTGCTAACCAGATCAGACATGATGGTCCTAGTAAGATGGCCTACAACAGAACCAACCAGGATACCCAAAACAGGTCCCAAATCCATACAAGAGATCTCTCAGCGGGAAATGCTTCATCTCGATCTCGTTTCCAAGCCGAAGCCCAGAACGCAAGAGCAGTGCGGTGCTTTAAATGCGGACGTCTGGGTCATTTCTCGTTCGATCCTGAGTGTCCTGCGGTCAAGGCGACCTGCCCGATTTGCAAGAAAGTTGGCCATTTCAAAGAGCAGTGCCGGCAAAGAAAGCCATACGCGGGGGAACGAGATCGATCTGGGCCAGCAATGAAAATTCGCGCCGTGCAAGAGACTGTAAAACCGGATGTTAAGGATGAGATCTGCGCGAACGATTGCAATCAAGAAGGGGAGGAACGCAAAACATACTATGCCTTCTATTCAGGATGCGAGGCAAATCTGATTCGATGCCAAGGGGCAGGAAACTCCAAGTATAATTAGTTAATTTAAGTATACTTACGTTATTTTAATATACTTGTTAGTATACTAACGAAATTCGAATCACGAGACCACCTTAACTTTACGCTTCTTGGCTTTGACAGTTCGTTTCGTTCGTTTGCTTGCCTGTGATTATGTTTACGTTGAGCACGAGGCTGAGCATTAAAATTGTCAATAGGTGACAGTTTTTAGGTTTAATCACAGTTTTAAAGCTGAAAAATGAACAAAAACGACAGGGTTCACATGATAGCAACCAGACGTGATTTTTTGCACATTATAGCCATCACATGCTGCTAGTTGGTGATTCCCATTCAACTTGCCGGTCTGTCTGGTTTTCGTCTGCTGATTCGATCACCCAGCTGTAGCCAGACAGCATATCCCTAGGCATATCCACTTTTTTAAATACCGAAAAGGGCAATTCCTCGGTCTGGGACAATTTTACCTATAGGTACTAAATCGCCGCAGCTTTTTGCCTCGCGGGTTCTGTGTCAAGAGCCCAGTTAATTGAGAATTGATTATAGAATGTTTCCCAAACCCTTGAAGAAATTTGGCACAACCCGCCGTTTCAGCCGTTTCTTCTATTTGGCAGAAACTTCATCGGACTCTTCCGAATTCGATCAAAAACTTGATCCCAAACCTTCCAGCTCAGCTTGTTCCAGCTCCAAATAACGGTCGCGTAAAGATCCTTCATCTTCTTTACAAATACTATATCCCAAAAGTAAGGTCCCCCACTTCAGTAACCTACGACGGATTCCTCCTCATAATGTAGGTACTCTAAGCTCTCCTCTCGGCAGCACCGAACTGGCCTGCCGGTCCTTTGAGTGATCAATCGCTTCCTGCATAATCCCGTGCAACTGGCGAAGTCTTCTCCACCAAAATCATTTCCGCAACGGGTCCGCACAGTCCCCGTGTCCGCGCATAATCTGCGATAATATCATTGAAAATATCAAAATGTAATCGCCAGAAGCCCCCTCCAAGCCAACGAAAGTCACCACTCCGGGAGATCTTTGGAACCGGATGTAAGTTTGGCGCTGCCCTCAAGGCTGCCCTAAAGAATAAGAGGGGATTTTCGATTAATTTATTCCAGAACGATTCTCAAACCCTTGGGGAACTATTTCTCAACTTGCCGGTTCCGTCGATTTGTTGGTTAGGTTTGGCGGGTTTGGCAGAAACCAAAATAAACAAATAAAAAGTTGTGACATTTCTAGACGTCACACCGACGTTTTATCAAGATGATTCATGTTAGGGTGGAAGAGCGTAAGTATACTAACATTATTTAAGTATACTTATTAATATACTTAGGTAAAGTTCTAAGAGTTTCCAGCCCCTTGTTCGATGCCTCGTCGGTGGAAAGGAGGTAGAACTGCTAGTTGATTCAGGGGCAGAGGCGAATCTGATTTCGGATACGGTGTGGACGAATCTAAAGCGTGAAGGAGTACAAGTGTCACGATCTACGAAAGGGAGCGACCGGATTCTCAAGGGTTACGCAAATGACAACCCAATGAAGATTCTTGGGACGTTTGAAGCAAGTATTTCGGTTGGCAAGAGGTCGACGGATGCTCTGTTCTTTGTGGTGGAAGGTGGGCAGCGCTGTCTGCTGGGCGATAAAACGGCTAAACAACTGGGTGTACTCAAAGTGGGAGTTGACATCGATCACGTTGAAGCTGGGCGAAGTCCGTTTGCTAAGATCTCCGGAGTTCAAGTACACATTCACATGGATTCCCAAGCCAAGCCGGTGTTCCAGCCTGTTCGTCGAGTACCAGTAGCGCTCGAAGAAGCTGTTTTCCGTAAGTTGGATGAGCTGAAAGCCAAGGATATCATCGAGGACAAGACGGGTCCGGCAACCTGGGTGTCTCCTCTCGTAGTCGTCGGCAAGGCAAACGGAGAACCGAGGATTTGCCTAGACCTTCGTAGGGTCAACGAAGCAGTTCTGCGTGAAAGACACCCGATGCCAATGATCGAAGATTTCCTGGCCAGGGTGGGGTCAAACATGATAAGAAGCAAACTGGACGTGGCTGACTCATTCCTGCAGTTAGAATTAGATGAGGAGTCTCGCGACGTAACAACATTCATCACCACTCGAGGAATCTACCGCTTTAAGAGGATGCCGTTCGGGCTAGTGAATGCGTCGGAAGCATTCCAGAAGACGATGGACGAGATCCTGGTTGGCTGCGAGGGCGCTTGGTGGTATATTGACGACATCTACGTGGAGGGCCGGACCAAAATTGAACATGATGAGCGACTCAACAAGGTATGATATGTTGTGGTGTGTTAGGATTTATATATATAAAAAAAATATCTTTTGAACTAAGGCTGTTTCATTAGCTATTCATTTTGGATTTGAATTATGTCATTGATTAAAATTCGAATAAAGACAATTAATTTGGCGCAATGTTGTTTTTGTTTGGTTTCGTTTACCAGGTTCTGGCGAGGCTGAAGCACAGAAATGTTCAATTGAACCTAAAGAAGTGCGTCTTTGGCGTTACTCGGCTGGAGTTTCTGGGTCACACGATCACAGAAAACGGTATAGAACCTGCAGAAGGAAAGATTGAAGCTCTGCGATCGTTCCGGAAGCCGGAGAACGCGAATGAGTTGAGAAGCTTCTTAGGATTGGCGAGTTACCTCAGTCGATTCTTGCCAGAATTGGCCACAGTTGATCATGTGTTAAGGAATTTAACTAAGAAAGGAGTTATTTTCGAGTGGACCGAAGCTCATGATGTGGCGTTTGAGAAAATCAAGCAAATGTTGGGAAATCCAACCTCGTTAGGGTTTTTCAAGGTGGGAGATAGAACGCTGGTAATGGCGGATGCGAGTCCTACAGGCCTGGGAGCGATACTCATACAGGTGGATGGTAAAGGAGAGAACCGGATCATTTGTTATGCCTCCAAAGCGCTGACGGAAACCGAGCGTCGCTATTGCCACACGGAGAAAGAGGCTCTCTCGTTGGTGTGGAGTGTTGAGAAATTCTATCATTATTTGTACGGAAGAGAATTTGAGTTGCTAACGGACTGCAAGGCGTTAATATATCTTTTCACGCCCCGCTCACGGCCATGTGCGCGCATTGAAAGGTGGGTGTTGAGACTACAAGGATTTGAGTATCTCATAACACACATCCCTGGTGAGAAGAACTTAGCGGATGTTCTTAGTCGTCTTGGAACGCTCAAGCCGGTTCCCTTTGATCAATACGAGGAGATTGCTGTTCAAGAAATTGCTAACTACTCGGCGGACGCTGTCGCAATCAAATGGGAAGACCTCGTTGAAGCTTCCAAGCAGGATGTTGTAGTGCAGGAAGTCATGCGAGCGCTTGAGGATGATCAGCTGGATCGTTTGCCAGTGGAATACCGGTGCTTTTCGAGGGGGACGTCACTCCTGCGTTCACCGAGCGATAAAGCTCCCTTCTCTAACCTTCGCAGCACTATCTTTTGCTTTTCCGCTTTATGTTGCTTTAACTCGCGTTAACCGCGATAACTTGCTTTTTGGCTTACCTTTTGTTGCTTTCACGCATCAGACTGCTCGATTTTTTTGACAGCGAGAACTGTCAAACGCATATGACAGTTCTCGTTGTCAAATCAGTCGAGCAGTTTGTTTTGCTGGAACCGATTGTCTGCCATCGGAATTTTAGACCGGTTCCCTTCGCCGGAGAACTGCGACGATCACGAAGAGGAGGTAGAACCTGCTTTTTCATCACCTTCCATCTAAAGGTTAAGTACCTGAACACATTCGTCAAAGCCGCCGTTAATACGACCTGCAAGGACCTAGAGCGCCAATAGCCGAAGGAGACACGCAACCACCTGGATGCGGTTTCGGGGAAGTTGGTTTGCACCCGGTGCAACGTCGTGATGGACCACCCCGGGTTCCATCAATAAGCACTGGAAGGCGCAGGAGCACTTGAAGAGTTTATGGAGGAAGGTAGAAGCGAAGGCGTCAGGGAAGGTCAAGAAGAAAGTTTCGTTCGTGGAGGAGCGTGAAGAAGGTGGAGAGCACACTGAGGAAGGTTTCGTCGTACGTGTCGTGTGAAACGCGGGTCAGGCAACATCCAGAAGGGACGCTTCACTTTGATCCGGACAGCGAGGGATTTGATGTGTTCCACGTACAACGTGATGATGGACCATACGCGGATGCATTCATCGATAGGCACCGGTTGCCCAAGTCACGCGTCAATCATAGTGCGAAACCTGCCTTCAAGTGAGACAATTCCATGCTGCGGGTCAACAAGTTCAAGAAGCGAAAAGTGGACCAGGACGATCCTGCAAAACACAATCAACCCTCCTACAAGGTCGAACGATACTCTTCCAAAACAACAGCATCTAACGCCATCTCAAACCTGGCTGAACACTTGATGATCCGGCTTCAGCGAGTTAGCAGCTTCCGGATGGAATGTGCGAGAGAAAATTGTGAAATCATTTAATCATATTTGAATTTTTAAATATATTCTATATATTTTCATATATTTATTTAGCGATGAAAGTTATGTATTCAATAAAAATAAATGTATTGCGCCTCCAGCTTGTGCCGATCGCCTTCCGGAAGGCTTTCCATTTCCACGTTCACTTCTTCCTCATCCAGTGTTTCAATGCTTTCGGGGTCCGTCTGCGTCCTCCAATTATGCTGCGCTCATCGTCGTCACTGATCGTTAGCCGCATCAGGTACTCTTCGTTTAGCTAAGTGTTACAAACGGAATCATACCCTTCGTTGTCGGCGATCGTCATCCGCAGCTGGAGCAGAGCGCTACCGAACGCTTCCAATGGCCATCGATTCCTTACCGGACGTTTCCGCGGCCAGTTTGAACACGGCACAGGCCATCAGCGTTTTGGGGCAATCTCCGCCGTACACGATACGGACCTCTTTGACGGTAGCGGCCAGCATGCAAAGGGCGTCGTGCAGCGAACGATCCGCTTCGTCGGTGCTCTGCTGGGTTGCCCCACGGATTACGACGGTACAGATCCTCCTAAGGGAACTCTCGAAGCGCAGCAGCGTGTCCTCGCCGATCATGACCTGCTCGATCAGATTGCAACGACCGAGACGAACCGGGTTGGTCCGGGTTGTCACCTTGTCCTTAATTTTGTCCTACTCGGTGACCTTCAGCTCGGCAATCTTAGCTATCGAATCCATCTTCATGCTCTATGCAATAACCTTGCACTTGTCCGTGTCCATTGGCGTGTTGGCGATCAAGATCTTCGCGTTCTCGATGCGTTTCGACTGGTGCACACCGGGCTCCTTGTCCAACAGGAAACCCTCGTCCAGAAACGACTTCTCAAAGCAACCACCGGTCTTCTTTATGCGCTGAATCGCGGTCAATTCCCCGGATCACTTCAACCGCATCACGGCATCGACGACCAGCTTGGCAAAGTACTCCTTTTGCTGGGACCGAATCTTCGAGCTGAGCGTCGTCCAGGCAATGTTCATCAAATTCTTCCATGAACTTTTCCGCATCCTTCGAATTGTCCTGAGCTACGGCAACCAGCACCGAACGTGCCGCCTGCGTGGACGCTCTCCACCCGGCGATAATCGTCTGCGGGTGCAACTTTTGCTCGATAAGCTTTTCCGGCTCGCGCAGCAACTTCGACGCCAGCACCGTCGCGGAAGTCGTTCTATCACCAACATCGTTGTCAAAGAAGCGACTCATGTCCTCGAGGATCTTCGCCGCCGGTTTGTTTACGCCGACCGCCTTCAGAATCGTCGCCCCGTCGATGGTGACCTCAACCTATCCGGCGCTGCGGCCGTGCGCTACCAGAATAATGTCCATTCCCTCGGGCCGAGTGTGCTCTTGACCAAGTCGCCGTTCGCGATTGCCCCCGCAAACGAGGATAGCCGGGCTATTTCACCCTTCTCCTCCTCGGCAAACGTTTCGGTGATTCGCTGGGGAAAGATCACAATCACGAACAACAACAAAAATCGCTGCTAAACAAAAAAATTACCCGGAAACTTTTCTCCTGCGGAGCAATTTTTCTAGCCGTTGACAAAAAAAAGCAAAGTTTTGCTTTGAATTTTTCTATCTGTCAAAACTGCTTGAAAAAACAAAAACAAATACCGAGTTGCCAAACATGACCAAAAACTGCTCGACGGCAAGGTTGCAAGATAAATTTCCCTGGTTCAAAAGTCGAGCTGAAACTGGTCGCTTTAACTCGCTTTAACGCGCGTTAACTTGCGATAACTTTCTTTAAGGTGGCGTTATGTGAAAACTCGGCACGATGAGTAGCGTTGATGCTTTTCGAGCCAGTTTTTGTGCGTTTTACTGTGTTATCGCGGAGTGACATTCCCCTCGGTGCTTTTCCAACGAGCTATGTGAAGTTGGTGAGGTGCTGATGCGGTTGGATCGTATAGTAATTCCAGAAGGGCTACGGGAAAGGACTTTGCAAATTGCTCATGAAGGCCATTTGGGCATGCGGATGATGAAAACATCCTTGCGTGCAGTTGTCTGGTGGCCAAGAATGGACAGCCAGATAGAGACGTTTGTGAAGAGATGCCGTGGATGCACTTTGGTGGCAGCACCCGATCCTCCAGAGCCAATGAGACGGAAACAGATGCCCTCAGGTCCATGGGAGGACATTGCGATAGATTTTCTAGGCCCTCTGCCGGAGGGTCAATGGCTTCTGGTAGCTGTCGACTACTACAGCAGATACGTGGAGGTCTCGGAAATGCAGCAGATTACGGCACACGATACGATTCGAGAGCTGATAACAATGTTTAGTCGATTTGGAATCCCACAGTCGATTCGTGCTGATAATGGTCCGCAGCTTAGTGCAGACTGTAGAGAATTCAAGCAGTTTTGCGAAGAACATGGAATAGAGTTGATCAATACCACGCCCTACTGGCCGCAGGCAAATGGGGAGGTAGAAAGGCAGAACAGAAGTTTCTTGAAGAGAATGCAGGTCGCACAGGAGCTTGGAAAGGATTGGCGGGTTGAATTGCGGAAGTATCTGTTAGCGTACCACATGACGGATCACCCAACCACAGGAAAATCGCCTTCTGAGCTCATGTATGGAAGACGTATCAAAAGTAAGCTGCCAGTGCTGCCATGCTTCGCGGAGACCAACAGTGCGGCCAGGGATCGGGACAGAATAGTCAAGGAAAAGGGGAAGGAGTACACAAACCGGAAGCGACGTGCTCAACACAGTGATCTCAGCGCAGGTGACAAAGTGTACGTGAAACGAATGCAGAAGGACAACAAGTTAAGTACAAATTATTCACCAGAACAGTTCGTGGTGGTGAGTAAGTTGGGATCGGAAGTGGTTGTACAATCACTCAAGTCGGGTCAGAAGATAAAGCGCAACGTGGTCCATTTGAAGAGGATTGAACAGGATCAAGGCACGGAACCGGAGGAAGATGATACATTGAGTTTGAGGGAAGAAGATGTCGATGATGGTGAACAACGGGAACCGGAATATGATGAGACAACGAACAATGAACCGGAAGTGCCAGATAGTGAAGACCGAGGTGTGCAAGAGGAACAAAGAGGAAGAAAGGAGGATGAACGGGATGAAAGTAGGGTACCAGCTAAACGTAAACGGTTAGAACCAAAAAAGTTTCTAGATTATATTCCCCACTGAGTTTGAAACCAGTGCTATATTGAATAAAAAACGTTTGGATCAAGATAGATGTATTGGTTTGATTTGGAATGGTTTTTAGTGTTTTTTTATAAGATAGGTGAGATGTAGGGTCGTACCCCTCCGAAAATACTGGGTAGAATTTATACTCGGTTTGGGTAAACTGCATTGTGAGTGTAGCGGCGAAGAAGGGGAGGTAAAAGAGAGAACGAGAACGCGGGGAGGTCGGGGAGAAAAGATGAGAAGCTCGCGGCGTGCGGATGTGGCTTGGGTTTTTGACCGACGGGAAGCGGAAATTTAGAGGCCGGAACGGATCTTACATTGCCCATGCCCTGCTTGGACGACTCGCGGATGAGATCTCCCAGCGGACGACGCGAATTGTGGCCGCTGCCAGAAGCCGGCTGGACCTCTGCTGCCGTTTCAGAGGTTACCGCAGCTGCGGTACCAAAAGTCGCAGCAACTGCCGCGTCCGGACTTTTGAACTGCTTGCATCCTTCATTCATCCTCCAAAAATTATGTTCAACTCGGTCCTCTCGCTGAACGTAAAGAACTTGGCAAAAAAAGCAAGATCAACTCACAGAGCATCGAAAGCCTCGCCTCAGCAAACCGTTGCACGTTCGCAGCAGGTTCAGCTTGCAAACGGTAAAGAAAAACTCCCTCATCCAGATCTAGATATTGTTTTCCACATACCCAGTCAAATCATTCCGAATTCTGAAACGGAATCTAATTAGAATCGTATACAAATTCCGTTTCAAACGCAACAACCGGTTCGAACACGGAACCGGTTGTTGCGTTTGAAACGGAATTTGTATACGATTCTAATAAGATTCCGTTTCAGAATTCGGATTGAGTTAACTGGGTAGGTGCACTTGTCAAAAATGCATCAAAAATGTCCCCCAGCACCACATCGGAGTACAGACTGTATAGGGAAACAGACTGGCCAATGCAAAATAAATAGGCACTGGCAACGTATGTTTTGCGCTTGCAACACTGCCAGTTTTGCTGGGCGTAAAGGGCGTTTGGTGTCCAGCGCGTTTGGTGTCCAGAAACATTGGCCAATTGGGTCCTAAAATGAAGCTTAGATTGCTGATATTATTGATTACAGCGATAAAGCTTATTTTTCTGAGCACAATGACCCTTTGTACGACCACAAAAAAAAATGGATTTTTAAATCAATTTTGAAAAATTAACCTCGCGGTCCTTCTTGACAGAAAAGCTCCTACTTGACAGCTTGTTCCAAGGGGACCATAGTTGACCCCGTCAAAAAAATGTTGTCTTGTCAAAAAAAAAAAAATTGCATCAAAATGAAAAAAAGTGATCAGAAATGGTTTTTAATCGTGTTTTTTTTCGTTGTACATAAAAATTGACATAGGGCTTTAGTACCCAATTCCCTAGACAATCTGTACATCGGAGCGGTAATTTCCTACCGACAGGCAGCAATCGCAAACGAGAGAAACGTTTCGATCGCCTAGAGCTATTCACGTCTAAGATCTGGGCAACCCTAAGTGACCGTTGAACGGGTTCCTGCTGAACTGCCAGGATCAGAAGTCAAAAAATCTCCCCGGGACGAGTATCGATCCCAGAATAAATCCCTCTCGGAGCAGTGGTGCAAGCTGAGCGAGACCCAGAAGAAACCTCCCATCGACGAGCGGCCGCCGCTGTGGCCAAGTACCGCGAAGACATGCTAAAGTGGGAGGAAAAGATGATCGCCCAGGACAACGTGGACGTTGTTCCCCGGAAGAACATGCTGATTTCACCGCATGCCAAGGACGTCGCTCTGCCCCCTGACCCCCCCCCCCCTCGTTGATTTTTTTTTATTTTATTCAAAAATAAATGCAAATAGTTCTCCTCGACGATCTGTACCTAGGCCTACACTTGTTTTTCTTTCCCTATTCCAATGCATCACTCAATATTACCATTTGTTTCAAACCAATTAACTTTTTTGAATGCCATTTGTCCGTGCCATGTCTGTCCCAACCACACCTCAGGCAGACGCCTTCTTCTTGGGGTCCGGTCACACCAGGCTGTGATTCTTGACCAGCCTTGACGTGGTTCTTGTTGGCGTGCAAATGGATCAGGAACTCCAGCGTGTTGTTGTCCTCGATCTCTTAATCGCAGCTTCCGTCATCAGCGGGCGCTTGCTTGCGTGACGACCCGCGTCATATCGATATACAATCTTGTCCTCCTTCTCGAACCGATCAATGTTCTGCAACAGGAAGCGAAACGCGGCAGGAACACGTCCTTCATGATGTCCTTGACGCCGTCTTCCTTGAAGCTGAAAGGGACATCATTATTAGCAACGACTTCTAGAGAAAAGCTCAAGATATCAAACTCACCGCAAATTCTCCGCGCGCACATCCGGTGAATTGATGAGGTACAGCCGCAGCGCTTCCGCCCCGTACTTGTGCACCACCTGGTAGATGGCGTGCCGTCCCAGATCATGCACGTCCTCATCCGACAAGTCCGGCCGATCGCCGGAACCGAGCACACCGTACGCGTAAATCGAACCACTGATCACCTAGAAGACCTTGCCGGGGGTGCGTGTTCCCTCGGAATCGATGTAATACAGCTGAGGACTGCGCTTGTCGTACCCGGCCAACATCATTCCCATGCTGATACACATGCCCTTGTAGTAGTACACAACGTTGGACATGATCTTGCTGGTAGCGGCCACCGAAATGCGTTCCTTGTTGCGCAACTTTTAGATTCGGCACTCCTTGGCCAGCACCCAATCTCAGTACACACAATCGGCCGCACCATCCGCCAACGTTCCCAGCAGGTATTCGTTAATCTCGACAATCTTCTTTATCGTCTGCGAACCGATAAACTGACCGCCGGTGGCACGGGAATCGACCGCCACAATAACTTCACCCTGGAACCGGAAACTAAGCGTCGTCGTTCCGTGATCAAAGTCCATTTTGATGCTGCTGGATTCGCCATCGGCCTGAAGTTTGACCAGATTCTCCTCAGGCTGCCGAATAGAAGAGAAAATACCCGAACAATGACTCGGATGTTAGCCAGCACGAATATAATCTCCTCCCCGCTCCGCTACAAAAACATACCTTATGGAACGGTGGAACCGCCAGCGACAGACTGTTTTCCAAGTTGTGGCGGCCCAGCGAAATGTCCCGCTGGAAGGATTGGTAGCCATGGGGCCACCGGCCAGCAGCGAGCAGCTGGAGTATTCGCAAACGTCGGGAGAACCATTTTTCCACCGAAAAATCACAAAAAAAAATAGAATTTTTCTTCTGCTGAACAGCTCACACGGTTTGACCGACGACGTTTGACAGTTTGCTTTGACAGAAGTTGTCAAAAAGTTGGAGAGAGCGAGAGAGAAACAAGAGAGAAATGAGCATGGCGGCAGCTGTCACCCAGTCAAATCAATCCGAATTCTGAAACGGAATCTAATTAGAATCGTATACAACAACCGGTTCCGTCTTCGAACCGGTTGTTGCGTTTGAAACGGAATTAGTATACGATTCTAATTAGATTCCTTTTCAGAATTCGGATTGATTTGACAGGGCACGCGAGTGGTAAACTGCATTTAAAATGTATGGGGGAAATCAGGAAAAATTAATTATTTTGACGTAGGTTATTTTTTTATCTACTACCAGGAGAATTTTTACCCCACTCCCTTGCATGGTGTCGGAGATTTTTGAAAAAAAAACTGATTTTCCTTGTATAAATTTAAATTTCTTACCACTACTCGTACAGTGCCATCTCTTAGAAATTTTGCCGCGGCGGGTATCCTACACTCAAAATCAGAAGTACCCTTCAAAAAGGATTCTAACTACCCTTTATCTGTCATCCCAAGTAAAACATACCCTTTTTGAGGGTTACTTTCATCCTTTTTTTCCAGTTTACTGGTAGTAACCCTTTTCAAAAGGGTGACGACGGGTAAACTTGACAAAAAGGGTAGAAGTAACCCTCCAAAAGGGTTTTTTTTCCTTGGGATGACAGATAAAGGGTAGATAGAACCCTTTTAGCGGGATACTTCTGATTTTGAGTGTATTCTCTTAACACTGCAAATATTAATCATGCAAATAACTATTTTAATTAAAAACATATAAAAAAAATTAAATAATAAAAACCTTTAGCAGGTAAATTTCGCGCAACATTGCCTAAACGCACCTAACAGTGTATGTTTAGGGGAGTGTGGGGTAATTTGGACACCCTAAGGAAATAGCTCTGTCACGGGCTGTATGGATATTTTAAAGGAATGTGGATGACACCAGAGGATAAAAGAGACCATATTTTATGGAAAAATGTCATTTATTTCGATAAATTTTGATGGAAACCTCATTTTTATCGCAAAAATTAAATGGTGTCCAAATTACCCCCACATTTTTGTTTGGGGGTAATATGAACACCCCTATGGGGTAATTTGGACATACCTTGTGGGGAAATATGAACACCTTTCGTGGGGTAATTTGGACACATGTTGAAGAATAAGTTTAACATATGATTTTTGAGCATGTTTTTTAACCTTCAACCTGGTTTTGTATTGCTTTATATTTTTAAGTGTTTTTTGCTCATAATATTTCATCAAAGGTTTATATAATGATTTTGTGATAGAACTATAATTCAATAGGAAGATAACAAATAGTTCAGTGTAGTATACATAATTTAATCATTCATTCTGTAATGATTTAAACACTGATTGTGGATTAGGCACAAGTATAGTTTTAAGTGATTAAAGGTATCGTTGAGATTTATCTAAATCAATCTTTATTTGGAACTAATTAACCTGAAACCATTCATTTTTAATTATACATTCCGTAGTCCTTCAAATTTAAATAGTATTGTAAACCAGCATAGAAATCAAAAAATGTCAAAGAAATTAATTAAAAACAATCAACATTAGAGTCTAGTTGAACACCAAATGTGCAGTAGTCAGATTTTCATCAATTCAAATATTGAAAAAAAATATCTAAATAAAAAATAGGGGTTTTGTGAAAGTCTCATTCCTTTTTGAGTGTTTTGACATTTTAAATCCCTCTAAATTTAATTAAATCCTTTTAAAAACTCAACCGACCATGAAAGTTACTTTTTTGCCTGACAGGTAGACTTTCAGGTATGTCCAAATTACCCCACAAGCCATGTCCAAATTACCCCCATAGCATCAGTGTCTTGCGAACCTTCGTGGTGAACGGACACTAGAGCTGCGGTATTTTTTTACTACCTAAGCTCAGAGTTATTTCAAACAAAATTCACAGTCTTTTTAAAGACTACCTGAGTTACTTTCCAAAATTCTAAACAGTCTTTTCAAGACTAACCCCACCTGAAATTTTGTTGTATTTTACAAACGAAGCCATCTTTTTAAGAGAACTTTGCTTGCAAAATGCGTCAAAACAAAGGTAAACGCAAATCTTCTGAAGATTTGGTCGTTACGTCGGTGAAGCGTTTGAACGCTAAATCGGCTAACGGAAACAGAAAAAGAAAACAGCCTCATCCGAGGTCTGATTCTGATTCTGAAAGTGAGGTCAATCCTCCAATTCCATTGGCAAACGGTTTCGGTGTTTTATCCGAAACTGTGGACAAGGATCCTTCTCCTCGTACTGAGCCTTCTGCCGTCGAGAAACGAGTAAAGGCTCCGCCAATTGTAGTGACTTCCGTCTCCGATTTGGCCAGCTTTCAAACGCAACTGAAGAATTGCAAGGAAACTTGCAATTTGAAGGTTTCGTTCCAGCTTGGTCGAAGAGGAGAATGTCGCTTGTTGACGGAATCTTTACAAGATCACCAAACTTTTGTTGGTTATTTGAAAAACCACAAACACAATTTCTACACGTATGAGACCAAAAATGCTCGTCCATTCAAGGCGCTCCTGAAAGGTCTCTCCAACGACTTGTCGGTGGATGAGATCAAAAACGAACTTAAGGTGATGCTTGGCTTTGCCCCATCCCAAGTAATACCAATGAAGAAAAAATCAAACGGGAATATTTCTCGCTTTGGTTTGACTTCACAATTTTATCTGATTCATTTCAACAGAAATGAAATCAACAATTTGAAACTTTTGGACAAAGTACAGTTTTTGTTCCATGTACGGGTAAAGTGGGAGCATTTTAAGAAACATGGCGGTAATGGCCAGAATCTGACCCAGTGCCGGCGTTGCCAGGCATTCGGACACGGTACTGATCATTGCGCCATGGTTCCAAAATGCATGGTTTGCGGGGATTCTTCTCACTACAAGGACAATTGTCCCGTGAAAGAAGTCACCCAATTTAAATGTGCAAATTGTGGTGGAAATCACAAATCAAATTTCTGGGATTGCCCCATCAGAAAAAAGGTTTTGGATTCTCGTGCTAAGCATCAGCCGAAATCCAAACCGAAATTTTCTCAAAGTCAGGTTGTACCTGCATCTTTAAATCAAACGTTCGTGCTGTCTCACTCGAACAATACCCCTACCATGGAAAAGTTAAGTAACAGCAATGGTATTTCTTATGCCAACGTCGTTTCGGGTTCGGGTTCATCCACGAATTTTAAATCCTCTACCAATCTTCAAATTGGGCAGGTACCTCAAATTTCATTTGAAAATTTTTCTGCTGGCAACGCTTTGGGATCTTCTGATCTCGGCGATGTTACGTTTGAAAAAATGACTTTTTTGCAAAACTCACTGTTTGGTTTGATTCAAACAATGAGTAATGCTACATCCATGATGGAAGCTATCCAGATTGGATTAAAATTTGCGAATGATGTTGTTCTTACCCTGAAGTTTAATCATGGATCTAAGTAATTCCATCAATATTATGAATTTTAATGCTCGCTCTTTAAAAGCGAAAGAAAATTAATTTTTCAACTTTTTACGAGTTCATAACGTGCATGTTGCTGTTATAACCGAAACATTTTTAAAAACTGGCACTTATTTGAAAAGTGATCCAGATTATAAAGTTATAACCAATAACAGAATGAATCGAAATGGCGGTGGAGTTGCAATAGTTATCCACCGTAGTATGACTTATAGTACGTTACGTGACTTTAAGTTAAAAGTTATTGAAAGTTTGGGCATTGAACTTGAAACTTCTTTTGGGAAAATTATGATTGCAGCTGCATATTTGCCTTTCCAATGCACTGGGGAAAATAAAAATTATTTCAAAGGGGATTTGAATAAACTTACTCGGCATAGATCTCGATTTTTGATCATCGGTGATTTTAATGCCAAACACCAATCTTGGAATAATTCAAAAGTAAATTCCAATGGTAAAATTCTATTCAGAGATTGCACTTCTGGTCTTTATTCGGTTTTATATCCGAATGGGCCAACTTGCTTTTCTTCTGTTAGAAATCCATCAACAATTGATGTGGTTTTGACAAATCAAAGTCAGTATTGTGGTCCTTTAGTGACTCATGCTGATTTTGATTCTGATCACCTTCCAGTAACATTTTCACTTTCTCATGAAGCAGTTACCAGACCCAATAGTTCTGTGTTTAATTACCACAAAGCTAATTGGGACAGGTGTCAGCATCATATTGAGAATAACTTAAATCATGATTTTGTTTTAGAAACCAAAGCTGATATTGATTCAGCCTTGGAATCTTTAACTAATGCAATTTTGGATGCTAGGAATATTGCTATTCCTAAAGTCCAAGTCAAATTTGATTCTCCCATTATTGATGACGATCTTCAGCTTCTGATTCGTCTGAAAAATGTTCGCCGAAGACAGTATCAACGTTCTCGTGATCCTGCACTGAAGCGAATTCAAAAAGATTTGCAAAAGGTTATTGACCACAGATTCACTCTCCTGCGAAATGAAAAGTTCGCAAGAGATGTCGAACAAATTAAACCTTATTCCAAACCTTTTTGGAAACTTTCAAAGGTTCTTAAGAAACCTCAAAAACCAATCCCTTCTTTAAAAGATGGTGATAATATTCTATTAACTAATGGGGAGAAAGCTCAAAAACTTGCTCAGCAGTTTGAGAGTGCTCATAATTTCAACCTCAATGTTTTGAGTCCTATTGAAGATCAAATTTCAATAGAATTTCAGAATATTTCTGAACAAGAATTTTCATCAGATGAAGTTTTCAATACGGTTCTGAATGAAATAAAATCTATTATCAAAAAATTTAAAAATATGAAAGCCCCTGGTGAGGATGGCATTTTTTACATTTTAATTAAAAAATTACCTGAAGCAACTTTAAGTAGCTTGGTCAAAATTTGCAACAAATGTTTTGATTTGGCATATTTTCCCAGTAGTTGGAAAAATGCCAAAGTAGTTCCGATTTTAAAACCGGATAAAAATCCTGCTGAAGCCTCAAGCTATCGGCCCATCAGTTTGCTTTCATCTATTAGTAAATTATTCGAAAGAATAATTCTTAATAGAATGATGACGCACATTAATGAAAATTCAATTTTCGCTGTTGAGCAGTTTGGATTTCGCCTTGGGCATTCAACTACTCATCAGTTGTTGAGAGTTTCAAATTTAATTCGAAGCAACAAATCTGAGGGCTATTCTACTGGCGCTGCTCTTCTAGACATAGAAAAAGCATTTGACAGTGTTTGGCATAAAGGTTTGATTGCGAAATTGAAAAGGTTTAATTTTCCGATTTACATCGTGAAAATTATTCAAAATTATTTGACGGATCGTACTCTGCAGGTATGTTATCAGAATAGCAAATCTGATCAACTACCTGTACGTGCCGGCGTCCCTCAAGGAAGCATTTTGGGTCCAATTTTATACAATATTTTTACTTCTGACTTACCTGATTTGCCCCCAGGATGTCAGAAATCACTTTTTGCTGATGATACAAGCATCTCCGCCAAAGGTAGAAGCCTTCGTGTCATCACAAGAAGATTACAAAAAAGCTTGGATATTTTCAATTCTTATTTGAAAGAATGGAAAATTACTCCAAATGCTGCAAAAACTCAACTTATTATTTTCCCTCACAAACCAAGGGCTGATTTTCTTAAACCAAAAAGTCATCACATTATAAAGATGAATGAGGTAAATTTAAAGTGGGAGGATCAAGTGAAATATCTTGGACTTGCTTTTGACAAAAACCTTACTTACAAGGACCACATTAAAAGTATACAGGTTAAATGTAACAAATATATTAAATGTTTGTATCCACTTATAAACAGGAATTCTAGACTTTGCCTCAAGAATAAACTGTTAATTTATAAACAAATTTTCAGACCTACCATGCTTTATGCTGTGCCGATCTGGACAAGCTGTTGCTTAACCAGGAAGAAAAAACTTCAGAGGATTCAGAACAAAATTCTGAAAATGATTCTGAAACTTCCTCCCTAGTTCAGCACCAGTGAACTTCATCAATTAGCCGAAGTTGACACTTTGGATGTTATGTCCAATAAGATAATTGATGCATTTCGACAAAAATCATTGCAGTCTTCAGCTGCATTGATCCGCTCATTATATAGTTTATAAGTTAGTTTTAAGGTATCCCTTTTCCCTTTTGTACATGTAGGACCTCCTACATTTGAAATCACTGAATAGCGAAAGCTACAATATTTCATGAATAAATGAAAGTTGCTAGTATTTAAAATTGAGGTGAAAAGTCATCGATTGTGATATTAACAATAATATTTTAACTGAATGAATGTACATGGAAAAGAAAAACTGAATAAATATAAATTAAAAAAAAAAAAAACCCCATAGCATGTTCTATCAAAAATTGCAATTATTGATGATCAAAATTGATAAAATGCGCAATATATCAATAATATTTTAACTGAATGAATGTACATGGAAAAGAAAAACTGAATAAATATAAATTAAAAAAAAAAAAAAACCCCATAGCATGTTCTATCAAAAATTGCAATTATTGATGATCAAAATTGATAAAATGCGCAATATTTATACGTACATATCTCAGGCAACGTCCAAGCAACCCCCTTAAACCAAAATTGTTCACTTTTTTGCCATATAATCCCTGCAAAACCTTATTTCCCAATCCTCAAATATTAGAACTTAAGGCAGTGCCAACCGGCCTTTGGAAACTTTTACATATTATACCAAAACTACTTAACCTATTCCAACTTTTTTGGTTTGTCTATACTCCTAGGCCATTACTAGTACTAGCCTTATCACTTTAATTGCCGTTTTCACTTTATATCCGAAGAAAATGTGATTTTTAAAGGGGTGTCCAAATTACCCCCACTGTCCATATTACCCCAAACTCCCCTACATCCAGTTGGACATCTGTGCGCGTCGCGAAAACGTCAGCTGATGCTCAAGTGTTTTGCTGTAGTTTGCGTATTTCGCTGTTTGCGAATGAATTACGGTGCATTTTTTTTTGATGATGTTTCGTATGGATTCGAAACGAGTGCTGTGAAACTTGTGGACCACGTAGGTTTAGGATTGCTCGGCGTTAAACATCTGTGTTTGTGGATATCTTTCAAGACGGCATCCGTGATTCTTCTGAACGATCAAGAAGAAACAGGATAAATTTGAGAGTAAGTAGATTACAGCTGTAAAGTAAATCTTGATTGCGACAAGGATCCATTTGTTTTTGTTCACTTCTAGCCTAAACCCAGATCCAGCAGACGACCCTGATTGATACACGGATCAATAAGCTTCTGTTCGGTGCGGCTAATCCAGCCGGATTTGGCAAGTTGGCGATCCAGACCTTTCCGAAATGGTCAAACCGACTTTCAGAGGGAACCTTTGTTGACGGAGCTGGAAACAGAACCGATTTCGCGTGGATTTTTTTTTCAGAGAAAGCGAAGCATTTCGCAGCATGTTTTTGTTTGTATGTTGACATGTTTTATTGTGGAGCAACATTTGAAAGGTTGTTGTTATTTATTTTATTAACATGACTTTAACCTAGATAG